>NC_142048.1:29529100-29784100 GCF_982192425.1 Myodes glareolus | reverse complement strand
TTCACTACAGCCATAATTATGGTCTAATTTTATAGAAATTTTGCAGACAACATGTCTAGAAGAAAAACCACACAGATGAATAAATGTGATAAGAAATTATTTGTATAATTTTGTATCCTACAAACTTGATGATGGATATAAAAAGCAGTGTTATGGAGGAAGAGATTTTAAAAGACTAGAAACCGAATAAATGGATCATTTAACTGAAATACACAGTAAGGCTTTAGGCTGGGCACTAGCATCTTTGGAAAGGTGAAGTGTTAAGTAGCACAAGCAATCTTTTCTTTGGCTTTATGAACAGTGAAATCTCTCCTTAGCCCTATCCTTGCCTTTGTGCCAGATATATGTTATATTCACAAATAGGTTTGTCCTCTCCTGGTCTCATTACTATTTGAGCAGTGGTGGATGAAAGAAGATGAATGTGTAGATTGAGGGCTGGAGGAATATGATAAGGTAATTTGACAAAATTCAAGGATAATTAACTCTGAAAGCAAATGGGACCCTAGTAGGAGCTTCACACAAAACAATTGCTTACCTGTGTTCCGTCATGTGTGCTTGTTCCTGTTGGTTAATACACTAAAGGAATGACCCTTGAAACATCCCACTCAGAAACTTCACAGACCTACCTGAGGAAAATCTTGGTAGATGAAGAGGGAGGGATCAATATAAATCAAAGTGTGATGCACTTCAAAAAGAGCACAGTACCTGGCAATAAGCAAACGGTCTTTAGAAGTGGGGTGGGACTGGCTTCTAAAAGGCTGCTATAGCCTTGTCTCACCTTGTTTCAGGGAATTTCTGTGTTCAAAGGAGTCAATAAAAAGGATGCTATTTGTTGTTTTGAATATGATAAATATTTTATTTGTGGTAGCATTAGCGTGCTGTTACACTGTGTATCTCAAATACATCCGCACAGTTCTTTTATTTGGCAGTTAGAAGGAAAAGATTGGTGCTAATTTAATTCAGGATTGCTGACTCACTGGCTTCTATCTGGTGTGCTTTGAAAGGGTATGTTCACCACTTCTGCTGTCATCTGAAGGGATCCGACAAGGGCTGGCTCCTTTGAGGATTATATGTTAATTTTGTACTTGTCATTCCATTTCTTTATCTCTAGAAGAGTTGGCTATGCCAATAATTTAAGAAATTTAAAATGATCAAATACTTAATTAACTAGAGCAATCTCTGTCGAATGTAACAAAATTCAACAATGTGTGAAGAATGTGTTTTATAGGTCTTTGATGTTTGCCAGTTTTGGTTTGCTCATTTTTCACATAAATGAACATTTTCATGTCACAAACAGAGGATTATATTTTAATTATTGATGTTTCTTGGACAGCACTGAAGTGCCAATGCCAGTTGTATCCCTGAAACTATGGTTAATTCCCCTGACCTCAATTCAAAGATCAATCATGGTAAATGCATTAAATGAAGATTAATGTTTCTATAAGGAGATATGCACATACAAATATGTAGTATGTATGTATATTCACATAGTTTTATACAGCTTCTGTCTTGGCATCTCAGAAGTGCTCTAAAATCTTAGCCACATTCTGTCCATCTAGTCATGTTCTCCCATAGTTATTTATAAAGTTTTGTTCATGTGTGGCTACTGTATTGTGGATACAATTTTGTAATCTAATCTCCTTTTTACAGAATGAAAATGGGCCACACATTGTTATTTCTAGTGTAGCCTTTAATTTGTTTATTTTGTCATGTGTAACCTTCCCACCAAAAGTAAAATCCCATTTTTACTGAAGTCTTTAGAGTAAAATCCTGGGACCATGCAGCCCTTCAAATCAAGGTTCATCTTCCTGTTCCAATAAGTCTATAAAGGAGACAAAGTTAAAAGAAGAAACAGTAGTTTTGTATTACATTAGTAAGAGGAGTAAATACAGAAATCCAATGACTCCTAAGTCTATCTTTCGGGTACTGGCGTGAAGTTTAGATTTAAATAGAGGCAAGAGGTATGCATAAGTAAACAGGTCTGGTTAATGTGTGCTACGTCCATCTTTGTTAATTTTGACAAGATGGACTGATAAATTGCCAGTACTATGTGTCATCTCTTCCGAGGAGACAAGGTCTTCCTCTTTTGACTAACACCAGGACTTACTTTTTCCTTCTGCAACATGTGATTCTTAAGGAAATCCTAATTCCTTGAGGTGCCTTATTTTGATAGTCTGATAATCAAAGATAAGGGAACAGATGTCTCTCTTTAAAACATCTGTGTCCTGGGGTGGTTACACTGGGTGTCTATGTATAGCGAAGAGATTTTACATGACTGTAAGGCATAGGGATACTGGGGGAAAAGGTGGCTTCCTAAGTTGGATGAAAGATCATAAATAGTCAATGACAGAAGAGGGTGAAGGTGAGAGCAGGAAAATGCATCAAATGTTAGGAAGAGAGACGGGTTCAAAAGATACAATTTCAAAAACACTGAGATGAGTATAGTATATGAATATCTTTGAAGTCAAGTTCAGGTGACCAAGCATCCTTGAGCATGGGCCATTGCAGGCCTACAAAAAAGGATGGCTCTGTTTTCTAACACTAAAGCAACTAGAAACCATAGAATACTTATTGGGTGTGACATCTGATCAGGGAAAAGAAATTGCATGATAATTCAAAGCAAGAGTTATAAGATGCTTTCTCAACATCAATTTCATTTCTACTTTCTTTTAAGTACAAAACTAAAAAGTGACTTTCAGCCCTTATCACTCTTTGATCTACCTGCAAATAATTCATCACATACATTTAACTGCTGCTTCTAAAAACTGTTCTTTAAGAAAAAATATCATGGCTCATTAGTTCATAAAATCAGTTCAAAGAACTCTAGACACCCTTATAATGAAGGGGAATTTGATTATTTTATGCAAAATATTGCTTTTAGTTCAAATAGATAAACTTCAATACTACTGTTATTTGTCAAAAAAGCATCCATGTAAAACCATTGAAATGAAAAATATCCTAAGACCACTTTTATTTACTTTTCCTCATTTATCATGTCAAGCATTAATATACATAATTAACATTTATGAATGACCATTCAAATGCATAGCAAAGGGGCCTTATTTTTCCTGAGAAGAACTTCATTTTATATCATTCAAATAAATCCCATTGTGTCTTTCACCAAGTGGTTCACACTTGGCTCAATTTCATTGTCTGTATCTGGAGTGCAAATTAATTCACATTAACAAATATCTATTTTTATTATATCTACAAGCCTCAGAAATTAATGGATTATAGTGTGGTTACTTAGTGACTTAAATATCCCTAAGAATAGAAATTGCTGACTTACTAAGACAATAGACAAGTGTGAACAGTGCCTGAAGTTTCATAACAGATAAAGAATTTTCATGACAATAATATCAACATTGCGTAACTCAGGACTCAAGGCAAGGCTTCCCTGAGATTTCCTAGTTGACAGGAATTCCCACCAAAGTATGAAATCTGCCTAGTTTTGCTATCTCTGCCTGTAGATGGTCCATACTCCACAGTGTTCTGGTTCAGCTGTGGAATGTAAATCTAGAACTGTGAATGGTGATGAATGATTCATGATGGTTTGAAAGCATGAGCCATGTCCCTAAACATTCCCTCTTTTTATCACTAATATTTGTGACTGTCATATTTTCACATAGTCCAAACAGCCAACTTAGTAAAGCAAAGTGATGTGTTAAATCTAAAAGAGAAAATGCGTCAAGCCTCCCAAATCTTCCAAATCATGTTTCTACTTTTGTTTGCATGTCTTATATTGTCAGGATCCGTCATTTGTTTGCTTGTTTCAGGCATAATCACTTGAGTCTTTGCTTTGAGAATGTTGGTCAAAGAAAGAACAACTTATGTGGTCACAAGAAAGACCAACAAAGGCAAAGACAGGTATCTGTGGGTCTGTATGGATTCAAGCTGAACTTTATTGACCACTTGGAGTCAAAATACATTTTTATAAAAATAAAGTGAAAATAAAAAAATTCTAGAGCATGGAGAGTGACTTCCCTCTGTCTACTATTAAATGTCAGACCTTTGATTAATTATTGATAATACCCATCCTGAACCCACACTGTAAGGTTTTGAAAAATACATATATCGGTACCGTTCTCTCTGCTCCTGGAGTTTTGTTTTCTTATTAACAAACTTTTCTGTAAGCAAAAGGAAACAGAACTGTGTCTGATATATGTTTCAAAATTCTCATCTATCCATTGAAGAATCTATCTTGCCTTTCATTCTTCTGCCAATAACATTGCAATTTAATAATTTATCTCATTCCAAAAAACTTCTCAAAATAAGACATAACCAAGCCCACATGTTTTTTGAGTAGAATCATGACTCACAAATGTTCAAAGAATGTGAAGAGAGAGACTGTATTTTATTCACTTGTGCATTGTATAATTATTAAGTGTTTACCATGTGTAGAGAGAAAATATCAGAAAATACAGTTCTGATGAAGAAAAGGTTAATCATGCTAAGTGCTTTATAGTAAGAGTAAGTGTCTGCCTGATAAACATTAAAGTACTCAGTGAACAATATCACAGCAATTTATGATAAATGGTCACAGAGAAAGCATAGCAGGATTAAGATTTCATAAAGTGGTAGGAAAATACTTTTTAATGAATTATTGGAGAAAGACAAACAGAAAAGCCAACTCTTTAGTGAATAAAAACATCAGGGTTCAAACATACAAAGAATGGGAGCACAGTCCCCACTTCATTCAGCTAGCATGCCTTGAGAAGTATGGGCCAGGGATATGACTGGTGAAGATAAAATTAGGGTTTGTCATTGCTCACAAGAAACATCAAAATTAGGAACTGTTTTCAGGTCTTGCTCAACCTGGCAGTTGTTGGTTTTCCTTCCCAATTGCTCAGACTGTCTACAAAGTCACTCTCCGACACACTAGAGGAAAAATAAGATGTAAATAGTGAAGAACAGAGCACAGATGACTTACCGAATAAGAAGAAGATGTCATTGTTTTAGGCAGACTGCAGCCATGCTCCATATTTCTGGCGCTTAATAAAGTACAGGTCTCTTTGTAACATCCTTGGAGGAATTTACAGTGATCATAAGAAACACAAATAGGAAAACAGGCTGAGTGTGCAAAGGACTGAATCGCTACTATGGCAAGGGTTAAAAGTGGATTATTTCAACAGGGGTAACAGAGAGGTTGCAATAATGTTGGATGTAGGGGTACACTTTTGTATTCGCAACACTCTGGATGGTGAGGCATGAAGGTAACCTGGTCAATGCATATATGAGCTACATAGTTAAGATGCTGCCTCCAGTGAGCAAGAACCTACAGTTATTCACATGCAGTGGTCTCCCAGTGGAAGACCCTTTGCCATCAGCATCAAAATGTAACTCAAACTGCAATCTCACCTCTGTAGCAGACTTACTTTATGTGGGGACTTTTTTCTAAGATGTGGAAAGCAGGGAGGAGGAACTTTCTCTCATCTGTGCAAGAGCTGGTTTGCAAACTTCATCCTGCTCTTTCCTCCCTTGACTAACTGCTGCATGTTGCCTGTAGGCCTGTATTTATAGTGCTACTGACAACAGTCGTGGATATATTGCAACTCTCTCATGCTCCACAAACTGTCATCAACACAAGTATGTCTTACTGAGATTGTTTAGAATAAAATAGCAGAAGGCTATTCTTCCTGGAAATTTATTAGTCTTTCCCTTATAGAAGAAATTTTATTGCCACAGCTCCCAGAAGTCCAAGCATCCTGCCGGATATCTGTTTTCTTTTGTCAGTATTTTACTCCCAAATCATCCCTCTTCCTCCTCCTCTCTCTCCTCTCTCTTTTTCTCTCCCTTACACACACACACACACACACACACACACACACACACACAACCTGTCAGGCACCATTGGAAAACTTCAAAATTCCTATTATTTATTTGTCAGTACAATATAATTCTTTATCTACTTCAAACTTCAGATCAAACCTTAAAGTACTTCACAGAAGAAAAGAATCAGATTATGGTCCTCTCAGAATCCATAAATAAGCTATTCAAATGGGGTTCCCAGGTCCAAGGAGAGGTCCCTAGACTTTTCCTTGGGCAGCAGAGGAGAGGGTGCCTGAACTTGCCTTGTCCCATAGCCACACTGATGAATATCTTGCATACCACCATAGAACCTTCATCTGGCGATGGATGGAGATAGAGACTGAGACCCACATTGGAGCACTGGACTTAGCTCCCAAGGTCCAAATGAGGAGCAGAATTTGAGAGAACATGAGCAAGGAAGTCAGGACCACGAGGGGTGCTTTCACCCACCGAGACAGTGGGACTGATCTAATGGGAGCTCACCAAGGCCAGCTGGACTAGGAGTGATGGAGCATGTGATCAAATTGGACACTCTGAATGTGGCTGGCAATGAAGGCTGACTGAGAAGCCAAGGAGAAAGGCACTGGGCTTTTATTCTACTGCATGGACTGACTTTGTGGGAGCCTGGTTTGTTTAGATGCTCACCTTTATAGATCTGGATGGAGGGGGGAGGACCTTGGACTTCCCATGGGGCAGGGAACCCTGACTGCTCTTAGGACTAGAGAGGGAAGGGGAGGTGGGAAGGGGGAGGGAAAGGGGAGGCAGGGAGGAGGTGGAAATTTTTAATAAATAAATAAATAGATTTAAAAAATTAGTAAACAAAAAAGCTTATCTATAAAAATTTTCTCACTGTTAGACACATTTTCATGAACTATATTTGCTGACTTAGTATGATCTTGTGTCTAGGGCTCCTACTTGGTGTAATGTAAAATAAAGACAACATTTGAGAGGATTTGGTTTTGTTTGCCTCTTTTTAAAAAAATATTCATGACACTAGTTTTAGGAAGTATAGAATTTATTATTTAGTGATTGAGGATGGTAAGATCTGAATAGGCAAGTTTTTGAAAGTGAATTAGGTTTCTTTCACAAAGTGAAGGAAGACAAGGAAATATGAACAGTCTATTGATACATCAAGTTCAGCTGACTCAGAGAACAATGAGCAAACACCTTCTCCAAATACCCTTGCTTACTGGAAGCCAACATAAGCACTTTGCACTGGGGAAGGATGGGGGTGAGTTCTCTTTTCCAGGTGCATCTCATTTTCCGTAAGGACCAGAAGTCTTTACCCATGCATACAAAACACCCAGCTTCTTTCCACGCAATTGTTATAGAACTGTCCACTAATTAATTCCAGGTGAAGATAAGCAGGTCAATAAAGGTATTTTGGTTCTGGATCCAAGAAGAGAGCAGTAAATGCAAGCACTGAGTGGGGGAATCGGAGTATCTCTGTGTCAACTTTTGATCTGCCATTATTGTGACATTTTGGCAGTTTAAATTTCCTTCTTTTCAGAAGATGGGCCGTACCTGCCTCAACAAAGTGATCTTAAGTTTAAGTGAGTGGCTGTAGTTAAAGAATTTTGCACAGGGATATGCATCAATATATTTTTTTTAGAAATTACATAAAAGGACCTTCTTTATCATGCTGAATTTCTTGTGTACTTGAATTGCTTATCTGTCCTCCTCTCTGTTAAAAAAGATTTTGGGCTTTAGTAAACTAAATTAATGACTTTGAGCGGAAAATGCATAATAGTTTTAACTGAGAGTTTCCAACAGTTGGGATGTTTTTGCTGCCTTCAGAGCATAGATTTACAGAGACAACTGGAGTTTCCTTAACTCCGGGACCCCGAGTTAGTACCCATATCTTCTCTAAACACATAACTGTCTTTTGAAATTCTGCAGGAAAACTTATACCACCACAAAAGGTGAAGGGTTTCTCTTTAAGTCCCTCTTCCTTTATGTACAATAAATGGTTTTAAAGTTAGCTCTCATTGAAATGAAAGGAGAATTATTAATGAACTCTTGAAAATACACATAAGGAGAAGTAAGCCCATGTTCATATTTCTCATCTGGCCTCGAAGAGAGATCATTTGGTCACAGCTTGCACTCAACCATCCTCTCCACCACAGAAAGAAATGACCTATTTCATTTTGGTATTGCTCACCAGAGATAAAAATATATAAAAGTTTAAAGATGGTATCTGTTTGAGTAGATCTATGGAAAGAAATTGCTATAAATATAGAGGCATATGTGTGTGTGTCTGTGTGTGCTTAACTTTATAAGATTGTATAAATATTATGACAAATATGTTTCATTAGCACAAATTTTACTTAAAATTTTACACACTGAAATTCTATTAATATTCTATACAAGATATCATAAAAATGCAATTTTTAAATATAACACTTTTACTAATTCTTGAGACTTTCATGATATAATTTTAATCATTTTCACCCCACACTCATTCTCCTATCTCATAAATCATCCCAGATCCATTACTGTTTCACCATCCCCCAAATTTATCTTCTTTTTAATATGCTTCCAAATAATGCAGGATATTACCATTGCTCTGAGTGTTCCGTTCTAACTTGATGGTAAGACCCTCTTGCTTAAGACAACATATATGTTGGTCACAGGACATGCAGAAATCAAGTTGGTACAGAAAGTCACAAACAGTTTTATTTAGCCGTGAACTCTGTAAGCTATAACAATGACAATCCAATTTAAAACAAAAATAGCTAAGATCTACATATGTATATGTGTGTATATACACATACACACACACACACAAATATTGGGTATTTTCACACATAGATTAAAAATTAGGATGAGACTCAGCTCTGTTGAACAATATTCTGAAAATAATTATTCAGGTTATGAGACAAAGCAACATAAGATCCTAAGTTGATTGCAGTGCTCTCCTTGAAGTTACTTCCTCGGCCTTGAATTCTCAAGGATACATACAGGACAACAAGGTAATAGCAAGCACAAACTGCTCTCAGTCAGGTACAGTTAGATTCCACGTACTGGTACAATGAAACCCTTCTTGCTACCCGTGCTACAAATCAGCTGCTTCTGGAGTTTTTTTATTTTTTTTTATTTTTTTTTAGCTCCTATTCATCCCAACCCAGTCAGACTCTGAAGTAGGAAATGCCATTGTCTGCACTGTTTTTGATATCAAACCTAGTTATTCACCGTGCAGTCACTTGCCCTCGTATAACTTATGAGAAATGGGGTGGCAGTTATAAAATAAAGAATGCATTATACAAATGACATAATGTATACCTCAGCACCCAACTAAGTACCAAGTTGGAGAGTTAATGTGATGTAATGGTTATTGTCATATTTGAGAAAACATTCTAGACTGAAAACAGTTCATATATTCATTGATAAATTTTAACATGTATACAATGAAATATTTTCACATGCAGCCCCTCTCACCTCAGCTTTCCTAGGACATCTGCTCAAGACCTTCTCTTAACTTCATATCCTCTTCTTTTGATTTTTAATAATCTTTTAAGTACAAGTAGTAATGTCCATATGTGTATGGGTACTGGGCTATTCACTGGAGCAAGGGCAACCTTCCAGTGGCTACACTCCCTGAGAGAAATCATTCTTCCTCCTCCAGTGGTTATTAATTTCCATTAGCTCTCCTGAGTTAGGGGTGGGGCTTCATTAGCTCCTTCCAATATCCTGCTGGAAATTTAGCTGTATTGCAGGCACCCACTGTTGGGAGCCACCTGGAGGCACAGGTTGGTCCTGCAGTTTGGAGGTATACCTGGCTTAGCCATGTGGGGCTGAGCACCCTTGCCTGCACCCTTGCTTGCACATGCTCAGAACAGCAGAATGGCATTAACCAATCAGGACAGCATTCAAGCCTCTCCACCGTTTAAAAGCAGCTGCCTCGGGACTCTACTCTCTCTCTCGAAGCTTTCTCTCGTCCCTGCTCTATCTTCCCTTCCCCCAATTTTCCTCAAGGGAATGCTCCGAATAAAGATGTGACCAGGGAAGGAATTCTCGTTTTTGGTGGCGTTCATTCCTGCTGGTCAAGATGCGCCCCCCGCAACCCACAAATACATAGAGTTCATGAGTCCGATACATACCAATTCTAGATCAACATTTCGCAGTACTGCTACCCACGTCTAAGCAAAAGTGGCACAGTTTAATGG
The DNA here is from genome assembly GCF_982192425.1 of Myodes glareolus. NCBI lineage: Eukaryota > Metazoa > Chordata > Mammalia > Rodentia > Cricetidae > Myodes > Myodes glareolus. The sequence goes on along the minus strand of NC_142048.1, from coordinate 29,774,126 downwards.
GGAGTAGAAGTAAATAAAGTATGAACTTTATATAATCAAAAAAAATGTTTTTGGGTGGATAGGGTAAAACCTAATAAGAGATAGTCTTAGAACCAAGTATAACGAGGCTTGAAATGATGATTGAGAAAATAAAGGATGCTCAAATGGTCCTTACTAGAGGGAAATCCTCACACTGGACATCAACACGAAAACCTCAGTTGACCAACATGTGAATTCATTGAAGTGCTTGTGCATTCATATTTTACACATATGTATTCTAAGGAAAAAGTATCAGGGGCAGCATTGCACAGAAGAATTGTGTGGATTCTCTGGTGAAGCCTGTAAGCTCTGAATTTGCATTACCATAATGATTAACAATACAGACACCAAGATTGTTCTTAAAGTCAGCCACTTACAAGTTTTAAGACAATTGATATCTTATAGCACCTCATTGGTTGTTTTTTTACTCTTTGTCTCATAGGGGGACCCACTACTTCGCTTCCAAATAAATCACATGGAGGCTTGTTATTACTTATAAACACCCGGCCTTAGCTTGGCTTGTTTCTAGCCAGCTTTACTTAACTAAAATTGTCCTGTCTACCTTTTGCCTCTGTGCTTTTATCTTTCTCTATGCTGTTTATCTTTCCTTCTTACTCTATGACTGGCTTTGTAGCTGGGTGGCTAGTCACTCGAGACCTCTTTTCCTTCTTATTTTGCTCCTCCTTTAACTTCTCTCATATTTATTCTCTCTGCCTGCAAGCCTTGCCTATTCTTCAGCTATCAGCCATTCAGGTCTTTATTAGAACAATCAGGTGTTTTAGGCAGACAAAGTAACACAGCTTCACAGAGTTAAACAAATGCAGCATATAAGTGTCCCGCGCTCGGCCTCGCCAGCAAGAACGACGCGGGGCACTTAGGATACTTCTGCAGTAAAGCTTTAATGCCCCTTGGGAGAGCGAGCATCAGCCAACATGGCGGAGACCCAGAAAGAGGGGAACCCAGCCCTTATAAAGGAAACAGTCCTCGCTTCTGACGTGTCACTCTTGGATTGGTCCACTGCCCATTATCCCAGATGATGCCTTGGGAGTAGGCAGGGACGCAGCGGTAGAGAGTTACCAAGCAAGTGCGCTGGGATTAAAGGCGTGTGCTACATCACCTTGAATTTACAGAGATCTACCTGTCTCTGCTTTCCAGGCATTGGGACCAAAGGCGTGTACTACCACGCCTTGAGGTCACAGAGGTCAATCTGCCTCTGTCTCCCAGGCATTGGACTAAAGGCGTGTACCGCCACACCTTGGGGTCACAGAGGTCAATCTCTACCTTTGTTCCTTGAAGCAATGGAGAATGTGGTTGCGGCCCTCCACATATAAGGATGCAACAGATCTTTACATCATAAGAACAAATCTTCCACAGCATCAACAAATGTAACACATCTTAAAATACTATTCTACAAAAAAGCATGTGTCTTTCAGTGTCTGCCTTGTTTTGCTTGGCATAATATTCTCTAGATTCATTTGTTCTGTAATATATGACAAAATATTCTTCTTTATAATGTTTAAAAGAACTACAATATGTACATATAAGGCATTTTCATCAATTTGTTTACACAATCCTCTGAATGCTAATAAAATAAACATGAGATTCCAGACCTCTTTTCTGAATAGTGGTTTCATTCATTTGGATTTAAACTCTGTAATGGAATTCCTGAAACTATGAGAGTTCTACTTTTGGGGGGCAATTTCATTTGTTTGCCAAGGTAGATGTAGTAATTTGTGATGTGGGATTCCCCATGTATGCTGTGAATATGGTTTTTTCTTTAACTATGGGTTAATGAATAAAGCTGTTTCAGTCAATGGATAAGCTGAGCAAAGCCAGGCAGGAAATCTGAACAGAGATATATAGAGCAAGTAGGCAGCGACACCATGTAACTACTGAAGAAAAAGACGCCACCACCAGAACCTTTCCAGTAAGCCACACCCTCATGGTGATACACAGATTAATAGAAATGAGTTAATTTAAGATATAAGAGATAGGTAGGGATACACCTAAGGTATTGGCCAAACAGTATTGTAATTAATATAGATTCTGTGTGATTATTCGGATCTGAGCAGTCGGGAAATGAACACACAGTCTCTGTCTACAAATTGATATTCTTACCATCAGTTACAAAGAGTTTCCCTTTCTCCAGATCTGATCCAACATTTTTCTTTTCTTTGATTATAAAATACAGTCTCATGCGTCCTCTCTCCTTGTAATTTGTAACTTGTAATTATTACCAAAAAAATCCTGCATCTGCTTCCACCTGTATTTCTCAATTTTTCATAAGTGTGTTTTACCTTTCTTTTCTCATGCTCATCTCATTTCCTATCTAAGAACATATAAAATAAGTAGATTAATGTCTTAAATGTAAGTCCTGAAACCATAAAAAATTACTAGAACAAAAATGGGGTAGGAGGAGTACAATGGCAGTGGTTTGTACAGTGATATTATTAAAGATTAATTCTAAAACACAAATACCAAAAGAAAACCAGACAGATGGTGTCAATCTTAATAATTCTGCACTGCTACGAATATAATGAATGGGGCAAAAAGATAGTTCAGAGAAAGTAAGAAATTATGTATGAATAGTACAACTCAAAATCGCAATCCAAAATATATAAAGAACTCAATATCCAGGAGGATAACTATATGATTTTCTTCATGTTCACCTTCTTATTTAGCTTCTCTAGGATCACAAATTATAGACTCACAGACCTTTAACTATGGCTAGAATCCACTTATGAGTGAGTACATACCACATATAGTTATCCTCCTGGATATTAGAACTAGGCAAGATTGCCAGGCAAACTCGGGTGCATGGAGGGTGGAGGGTGGAAGTAGGGAAAGATGGTTAGGGAGAGGGGAATGAGGGAGGATTGGGGATGGCTTGGGGGAATGGGAGGGGGGAGGAAGGATGGTTCTGCGAGCAGGGAAGTTTATATCTCAACTAAGGGAGCCATTTTAGGGTTTGCAAAAGACTTGATTCTGGAGGGGTTCCCAGGCCCAAGGAGAGGTCCCCAGATTGTACTCTGGGCAGCAGAGGAGAGGGTGCCTGAACTGGCCTTGGCCCATAACTATACTGACGAATATTTTGCATGTCACCACAGAACCTTTATATGGCGATGGATGGAGATAGAGACAGAGACACATATTGGAACACTGGACTTAACTCCCTAGGTCCAAATGAGAAGCAGAGGGAGGGAGATCGTGAGCAAGGAAAGCAAAATCAGAGGGGGCCTTCATCCGACGATGGATGGAGATAGAGACAGAGACCCACATTGGAGCACTGGAAGTCAGGACCGCGAAGGGTGCGTTCACCCACTGATACAAGGGGACTGATCGAATGAGAGCTCACCAAGGCCAGCTGGACTGAGACTGAAGGAGCATTTGATCAAACCGGATTCTCTGAATGTGGCTGACATGTGGGCTGACTGAGCCCCCGAGGTCCAAATGAAGACTGAGAAGCCATTGACAATGGCACTGGGTCTTGTTTCGGCTGCATGGACTGGCTTTTTGAGATCCTGGCCTGTTTGGTTGCTCACCTTCCTGGACCCCAGAGGGGAACTTGGATTCCCCACAGGACAGGAAACCCTGACTGCTCTTGGGAATGCTGAGGGAGGAGGAGAGGGAGTCGGGGGAGCGGGAGGGTATTGGGAGGAGGGGAGGAAGTGGAAAGAGTGTTTTCTGATACTTGAATAAACAAAACAAAAAAAACGTAAAAAAAAAATAAAATGTTCTCCATAAAAAAAAAATTAAAAAGTAAAGGCAGAGACCTACAGATCTCTGTAAGTTCAAGACCAGCCTACACCAACGCTGGCTGTACAAAAAAAAAAAAAAAAAAAAAAAAAAAAGCAAAATATATAAAGAACTCAAGCAACTTAGTGTTGGCAGAGGCTGCTCGTTTGTTTCTCAGCTACCCAGACTCGAAATAATCACACAAAAACTGTATTAATTACAACACTGCTTGTACAATAGCTTATGCATATTTCTAGTTAACTTTTACATCTTAAATTAACCCATTTTTATTTTTTTATATTTTACCACAATGCTCGTGATTTACTGGTACCAACATGTGGGTACCAGCATCTTTCTCCTCTGATGGCTACATGGCATCTCTCTGACTCCACCTTCTTTCCTCCTCTATCTGCTTGGAATTCCCACCTAACTTTATTCTGCTAAGTCATTGGCCAAAACAACTTTATTCATTTACTAATAAAAGTAAGGAAACACATATACAGAAGGACTTCTTATACCAACTTAATAATAAGAAAACAAATAATCTGATGAGGCTTTCTCCTTCTCCCCCCATGTGCCTCGTCTCTCTCTTTCTCAAATATAGAGATCCTTCTTTCTGGTATTCTAACCTACACTGTCTAATGAAACAAGCCCTCTTTATTTATTGTAAGCCCAGGGCTCTAATAGCATTCCAAATCAGAATGTATTGGTTAAAAACTTAGAAAAACATGCCATTCAGTCAAGGATGTGACAGGACTCTGGTTCCTGAGCAGGGGATGCTGAACAAAGCATGCATGTGAATCCTGGACCAAATGCAGGGATGTAATGAGCAGGGAAGAATGAGTCAATAAATCCTTCAGGGACATGCAAGGAAATGGACTTCTTCCCATTCCTATGAAGTCTTATTCACGCAAGTATTAAGAGGATTTAAGGCAAAAATGTAAGAGAAGAAGTTGTCTAGAAAATTCCATTTATATCTATACTTCTACATATCACAAGTTTTCTTTGCTTTTTATTGCATTGTTTTTGGTTTTTTTGTTTTGTTTTGTTTTGTTTTTGAGACAGAGTTTCTCTGAGTAATCCTGGTTGTCCTGGAACTCACACTGTAAACCAGGCTGGCCTTGAACACTTCTCAAGATTTCTAAAACAGTAAATTGTTGTCTTTATCCTGAAGGAATAGTTAAGAATATACAATAATTGAAAGACACATCACAAAAATATCATCAGGTTCAATATGCATTATATATGTATTATATTACTATATCTATCATATATATACTAACTTTCCACACAGTTGTTTAAGCTCATATTTGTGGTAGAATATTAAAGATATTTTACATTTGTTTAATCTGTGGAACATTCATTTAATGATGGAAAATGTGCCACATGCTTTCATGCTGTATTTGTTTAACTCTGTGAAGCTGGGATACTTTGCCCATCTAAAACACCTGATTGGTCTAATAAGAGCTCAGTGGCCAATTGCTAGGCAGAAGAGTGATAGGTGGAGCTGCCAGGCAGAGAGAGTAAATAGAAGGAGAAATCTGGGAAGGAAAGTTCGAGGATGAGCAAGAGATGGAGGAGGACTTCAGGGCCAGCCATCTAGCTATACAACAAATCACAGAGTAAGAAGTAAGACAAGGTATACAGAATAGAGAAAGATAAAAGCCCAGAGGCAAAAGATAGACAGGATAATTGAAGAAAAGCTGGCTAGAAATAAGCCAAGCTAAGGCCGGGCATTCCTAAGTAAGGATAAACCTCTGTATGTTTATGTGGGAGCTGGGTGGCAGGCCACCATAAGAGCAAAAGAGTAAAAGAAACCAACTAAACACATTATGCAGTTTACTTTCATAATGAGCAGATGATTAATATTGCCCGAATCACAATAAATACTAATGAGGATAATTTGTTTACTGCACTTTCTATTATTCTCATTTTAGAGACTATAGCTATAATTCTGTTATATAATCAAGGCAAAAATGCTGGAAATGGTTGAGATTATTTGGTACTTTAGTGCTCATTCTAAAAGGCATATTTAAAAATTAAAGGCCACTGATATGCAGAGTGAGAATAAAAATAGTCCTCTCATTGTTAGTATGGAAAGTTTCTATAATTGAGTTTTAATTAAGCTATTTTAAATGGATATTTCAAAGCCTGAGTGGGTGTCTTAATCATGCACTAATACATGCAGATGATAATGTCGTTTCTCCTATTGGATTGTCAGAGAATTTAAACTTTGATCAGATCTTGCTCCTGTCACCTCTTTGTACTCTTTTGTCTTGTCTTTTGTCTCTGGCACAAGCACTGTACTTTGATAAGGCCAGTAACTAAGGACCAAATCTGGAAAGCCGTATTGTGTGGCCTCAAATCAAATCACCCTCCACTGTGCCTCTTTTCTCATTAGTTCTCCATTTACTAGGATGCTAAATATTGGTTTGGGTGTAAAAAAAAGCAGAAGATTGCCATATGACCTCTGAAGCAAAAGAAGTTCCTAAGAAGTCGGATCCCCTTGTTTAACATATGATCTACAGAAAGCACATCAGTAGGGAAAAATGAACTAGAGAATTTGAAACATTCAGCTCTCCAGCAGAAGGGCAGTCCTCAATGAGCTCATCCTTCGTTTTTACTGGGTATCATATAGTTTCATGGTGGTATGTACTCCAGATGTTTGAAGATGAGATCTGGATGAACAAAAGAGATTCCCCAATGCTGCTGTAAGCACTGATTTCATAATAGAGTCCGTTCCTAGGAACAGTTGCATGGCTAGCCCACAAACTGGACCTTTGCCTCCAAACTATGTTTAAGATATATGTGGCTGGCTTCAGTTCTCATAACTGCCTCTCACAAACTGAGGTAGCTGCAGCAAATCTCCACTCCACTTCTCTGTTCTAACTTGAGGCTTCTTGTTTTGTTTCTACATTCAGTTTGCATGTCAGCCAACAAGTACATTCAACCCTCTCCTCCTTATGGTTCCAATACAGCATCACTTGCTGTATTCTGTCCATTGGGTTGAATTCAAGGAAAAGTAAAATACTTGTGAGTTATTTGAGTTACTTATGGATCAACATTGTCATTCTCTGGTGCCTTAAAACACAGTTGTGGAGCGTGTGAAATGAGTGTGTTCATCGTTCTCTTTATCCCACTATCCAAATTAGGGTCCTTCAAGGTAATGCAATCCTGTTGTTATGTCTAGATGCCACATTGGCATTGTGATAAAAAAATACACTATTTGCAGAAGGAGATCAGATATATGTCTTCAAAACATAAGAAAAATTGTGTGGCATCATAAACCTAAGATTTAGACTCCAAACCCTGTATGTATGTTTCTGTATGTTATTCCAACAGAAAAATTTATAGTGTTACTCGGTGTGATAAAGTTGTTAAAGGAAAAAACTAAGTCATGCTATCCAGGTCCTCATTTTGTTTTTTATTTGACACTGGACAGATTTCAAATGCTTTCTCAAGTCTCAGTTTCCTAGGTATTATATGATATTCCTGATTTATTGACAAAAAAGGCTGTGAGTAGTTTCTGAGTTATGGTCATGGAAAGAGCTCAGGAAGTTCTACCTGTTAGTATTATTGATTTTTGAGTCAAACAATTCATGTCACACAAGTCGGCATAAGTCTCTACCTCTAAGTAACTTTCAATTAATTGCAAGTCATATGCATGTTCTGAAGATAAGCATATTTTGTTAATTTTATAAAAGATAAGTCTGAGAGCTATATTCTATAACCAGGTCATAAATAGAAAAGTTAGACTCTATGAATTGTAAACACATCTATTCAATGCTACTCAGTAAGTTTTTATTATGTGGCTAATTCAATCATTCCTCTTTAGACTTCCTCTCTGTTAATTCTACAAACCACCCTGGAAGCCTGGTCTTCTGCCCTTTACTTGCAAACTTTGCATAAGTCAAGACTGTAAGGCCTATCCATTGTTCGCTAATCTGCCAGTGTTGACTTGCTCACTTTCTCCTTACATCTTCCTAGGCTTGTGGAAATTAGTATTTCAATTTACTAAAATCAAATGTTCCATCATTTTTATAAACTTTTCCTGAATAATCTATATTAACCCAAGAACGTGTTTTGGGATAGCAAGATGGTTCAGTGGGGAAAAAAAGTCCTTACTGTTCAAGCCTGACAACCTGAGGTCAACCCTAGCAGCCCATAGTAAAAGAAGAGAACCACTCTTCCAGACTTGTCCTACATCTTGGATATACATGTCATGGCACAATATGCCCATACAGGCAGCCAACACACACACACACACACACACACACACACACACACACACACATCCCAATAAAAATATGGCAAGGTTTAGCTCAGCCATTAAAAATGTGTTTAATTCCAGCACAAAGCCTAGAACAGGCTCTAGTATATGCAACAGATTTATAATTCAGAAATAGAAATTAGTGCACATAAGTAATCACTTAATGAAATATTAAGTTCCCTAAGTATCTGCCAAAGGATTAAGTTCAACATGGTTGACAATAGAAAGTGTCCTGAAGAATCTACAGATATCAGTTACTTAACGTTTAACAGCATTTTTACATAGATATGTGATCAAAAGTGCATGCGCTCATGGGCAGTTATCTCTTGTTTCTTAATCGAAACCAGGGATCTAGAGGCTGGGTGGTGTCTCAGTGAAAACATGATTGCTTAATGTGCATTAGATCTTGGCTGTGATCCCCAGCACTATAAGGAGACACCAATCATCAACAGGCTACAACTTCTCTAAGAGGAAACCAAGTAATAGCATGGAGATCTTTTCTCTGCCATCTTCAAGGATCTTTGTCTGCTCCCTAGCCTAGCCTTTTCTTCCTATGTTCCCTTTAGACTCTGAGTTTGACACAGTTATATTCGGTGAAAATGAAGTTACTCACATGACACCATACACACTTAAAAAGAAAGTTACAATATATAATGCTCTTTATAACAGGGTAATTTCCTTCTATAAATAGATACGTAAGAACGTGGATTGTAACTCCATTGGTAAAATGTTTGCCTTGCAATCGTTAGGAAGAGTTCAATCCCCAGTATCCATATGAAAGAATTGCATCCAAGATATTTGCCTGGTCTCCATGTACACATGCAAACTCATATATGTACATAAACATACATATATGTATGTATATTTATTATACACACAAAGACACCCACACACATATAAACATGAAAATGTATACATCTATTAAATATGTATGTAATTATAAAATAGCTACTTGTGATAATATCCATTAAAACATTGTAGACTGGGTTATGATTTTTTTTTAGAATCTGAAGGCCAACTATTAATGATATGCAGACAATCTCCCTGACCCCATAATAGCCTCTTGGCAGGGCTGAGTCTGTTATTCTAATTTTAGGCTCTAACAGGCTTTTACACAATGCCAGCCCCCAAATCATGACACAGAGACTTAGTATTAGTTATGATTTCTAGGCCTTAGTTTAGACTTGTTTCTGGTTAGCTCATTAAGGTTAAATTAACCCATTTCTCTTTGTTTACATTTTGTCTCAAGACTTTTTACCTTTCTTTCAGTTTGTATGACCAATTTCCCTGCTTAGCCCAGGTCTGGTTGGCTGGCAGCTGCTTGGCTGGATGGCCCCTGGTGTCTCCCTTTTTTTCTCTCTTGTTCTCTCTTGAACCTAGATTCTTCCTCCTTCTTATTCTCTCTGAACACAAGCCCCACATATCTCCCTACTGCTTAGGTTTCGGCCATTCAGCTTTTTATTGGGTCAATCAGGTGCCTTAGGCAGGCAAGGTAAAACAAATGCGACATAAATAAGTGTAACACATCTTTATATAGTTAAACAAATGCATCAGAAACAGATACAACCCATCTTTACATAGTTAAAAGTAATGTTCCACCACAATAGGTCACAGAGTTGAGCGTCTTCTTAAAAATTTTCAATAAAATTTACTACCAATTGCCTTTTCTATAGTAAAACAGGTCATTGCTATGATAGTAGAACCCTAAACTTAATTATTAAATTATGAGGTAGCTCAACGATGTTCAGGAAGCTTAAACTACAAAACAAATTTAGATGGTTCTGTAGTGATGACTTAGTCACAACTTAATTGACACATTAACCGCCAACTAGTTAAACCACTAGTTAACCTTCAGAATAGTGTGGTTTTATTTAAAATACCTTTGCTAGGTTGAGATTGGCTTCCTCTTCCTAAGCATCTTGTCTGATCTCTCAGCTACAGTTGAAGTGACTCATTACAAGGCCTCCTGAACTGCCTGACAAGGTTGACTTTCTCAAAAATTTAGAGTTAAGAATGAGCGGGGTCAGTCATTCTCTGGTTTCTCTTGACTTAAAAGAGGCCTAGTTTTCTAGGCCTAAGTCCTACAAGTTTCCTTTTCTGCCAAGGGAGACACAGGTTTCAGAGAAACTGACCAAAGTAATAGAACAGACAAAAGCAAACAGAATGAAGGGAAGTTTACTTCCAAGAGATACCTAATTGTTACTTCATATGATTAAGACCCAACTGTCTTTACTTATAGTTCATGGGCCAACTTGGACATTGAATTTTAAAGTGATACATGTCCGTCCAGAACCACAGAATATGACTTTACTTGGAAAAATGTCTTCGTCTCTGTAGATGTAATTAAGGCAAAAATATGAGAGCAAGTCAAGGGCAAGAAGGAGCGGAGAAGCCTGGGGAAAGCATCACCTGACAAAGTGATGCTTGGACAAGATAAGGACTACCAAGGATGACTGGGCTTCTGCAGAAGCTGAAAGAAGCCAGGCTAGGACTCTGGTCTAGGATTGCAGGTAGCAACATGGTCCTGCTGGCCCTGTGATTTTTTTGACACCTGGCTACTAGAACTGAAAAAGGATAAATTAGTGTTGTTTTGTGCTATTTGCTTTGTAGAGATTTGCTATAAGAGCCCCAAGAAACAAAAGTTCTTCCCGAGTCTTAGCTCCCATACTTGCCTGAACTAGAATAAGCCTGAGAAATGTTTAGATTTTCCTAATAAACAAAATATATTTCACTAAGATAGCAATTGCTTATAAATAGTAGTGGGTTTTTTTTTTCTGGAACAACTTAATAATCATTACATTTAATGTAAGAAAATTAAATATATTATTGTTGTAATAAATGTGAAAATACTTAATGAAGTACAATCTTAGCAAGGAGATAATATGTAATTGCGCAATAGCCGCATCATAAATGTATGTACGATTATTTGCCATAAACTCAACATTCAATCTGAAAATTTTCTTGCTATTCCCAAATGGAAAGAATCTTACATGGTCTTAATATTTTGAAGTTTTATTTTTAATATCCATGTTAGCCAAATTTCTGAGACAGAGAGAGACAGAGACAGAGAGACAGAGATAGAGAAAGATACACAGAGAGGCAAAGAGGGTCCCAATACCCTATTCAAACCAGCCCTCCAGCTCTGGATAGGTTCCACCCTTTAGAGGTTCTTCCTCCTCTGATTTGTACCACAGACTATCAATCAAACCTTTAACATGTGACTCTTTGTGGAAGCATTTAAAATCTAAACTGTTGCCAGGTGGTGGTGGTGCATACCTTTAATCCCAGTACTTGAGAGGCAGAGGCAGGTGGATCTCTGTGAGTTTGAGGCCAGCCTGGTCTTCAAGAGCTAGTTCCAGGACAGGTTCCAAAGCTGCAGAGAAAACTTGTCTTGAAAAACCAAGAAAATAAATAAATAAAAAAATTAAAAAAAACTAAACTGTTAGTCCCGTCAATACTAACCATTGTTTTTTCCTAACACACAACTCCAAATGCAACAGAAATACACAGATGGTAATTGTAACTACAACAAAACACCAAAAAGCAATGTGGTAAGATGGTGGCAGAAGCTGGAATCCCTGTACTGTCTCCTGTTAACGGAAATCTGGCCCTTAGATGCAGTTGTTAAGAGCTGCCTACTGGTCTTTTGAGATATACCAAGACATTTTTGTCTTCCCATGATGGGACATAGTATAGACCTAGAAAATAGATCAAACACAGGAGTAGAAAAATTTGAAGTCCAACCCTCTCTGTTTACAGGCAAAAGATAAGGTCCAGAAAGGGGACATGAGTTTCCCCTGCTCTTCTGTAGTTAAGGACTTGCTATTGGGTTTAAGTTCAGGAATAAGTGGCAGGGCTTGGCTACTTAAGAACTCCCCAATCATGTGGAGGAAAAAAGGAGGGCAAAGACATCAAAACAGCAGCAAAATCAAAACACAACAAGAATTTAAAATGCAAGTTTGTGGTCACTGAAGGAAATTCTAAAGTCTGACTTCACTTTCATATCTCCTGCCCCAAAGTAAGTAAGAAACAGAAGCTCATGTTTCTTTTGAGGAGTTTGCTGTCTGTTCAATAAAATCAGAATAATCAGAATATGAGCTCCGGCCCTGCCCTTGTCTGTGTTTTTCTGTTGGGTCTCTATTTCCAAGCAATGTCATACATCTGCAAGTAAATTAATTCAAACCAAAAGAATATAGGATTTACCTAAAGTTCAAGGCATTTCTTGAATACAGACATTTGGTCTGATGGGTCACCGATTCCATTTTCAGAACGCTGATAACAAAACTAATATATTTAAGCATTTAAAAAAATAATAAGGCAAACCTTGTCTTTATTTTTTCTTCTCCATGACATTTCTAGAGGGTGTAGGCATTTGGCCTGTAATTTTATTTTCACTTCGCTGCTTTGACAACTGAGCTGCAATAGCTTGGCATTAAAAACAAAGCACTACGAGCAGTTGAAATATATATAATACATAGTTTTGTTTAGGGAAACCTACAAACTCTGGTTCCTTACTACCCAGCTATCCCTTTTGGTTGCACTGACAGGAAAGGTCACATTCCTTTGTGAAAAGACATACATTTAAAAGGAGAAAGGATATAATTATCTAGTCTTGGAGTCCAGTGGTCTAGAGACTGCCCAGGCAGGTTAGTTCTCGAGAATTCTACCTACTTCCTCATACTAGCCCAGAAATGGCAGTAGACTGAGACTCCCGATCAAATATTCTTGCTATGAAAAGTAAAGACCCTCTTTCTTCTTAAGCATTGTCATCATGTTTGCTGTACTTTCTGTAACAGATGACTTCAAATAGCCTCTCCAATCTGGAATGAATATGCACATTATCTAGGAATGTGCTCCTCCACACCAGACAATGATTTGTATCAGCATTCTGCCTGCTGCTATGTCTGGAATGTGTTCCTCCAAAAATCACATCTTGGAACTCAATCACCATTGAAGCGGTGTTGGGAGGTGGAGCTTTTGGAGGACTAGAAGCCAGGAGATCATCAGTTCATACGTGGGATTGACGCCCTCATAAAAGAAGCTGGGAGTGTTTGGAAACAGCACCGTGTGTGGTATATTCTTACAGCAGTAGACTGAGAAAGACGATGCGTTCTCAGGCCACTAAATCTCTGTATACATAATTTTCCTGTGAGATTTTTAGATACCAAGGCTCTCAAAGTCTCCCTCATACCTCCTGGAGCAGTATTTGGCCTGATGGTATTTCTCACAGAGAAACAGTCACCTAAACTGTAATCCTTGACTCCTTGAGATCGTGTTGAATATCGGCCATGTCTTTACTTGCATATGAACAAAGAAACAGGGCCCTGACAGATTTAAAATCCAAGAAGAATCTGTTGGATGGCAAAAAGTTTTAATATCTTTCCTTCAAAATAAGCAGAAATTGAAGTGAATGAAAGTTGGTATAATGTTGTTGTTTTCTAGGAGATCTTGTCAGATCAGAGCTGTTCTGATAGCGGTGCAGTCTGCAGGTGTGACTCAAATGACGTGAATGGTTTTCCCGAGAGCCCAGGGCCATGGCCACAGCAAGAATTTCTGGGACAGTTGCTCAAGGAACCACATGAGAGACACTCTCCTTTTTGACTTAAACTTCTCCAATGCTTGAAAACACCCCAAGCATCCCAGGGCTAGAAAACACACACACACACACACACACACACACACACACACACACACATGCACAAACATGTACACATACATGAACACATACACACCATACATATACACACACTTAAATACACAAATATACACATACATGCATACATACATACATATACATATACCTACAGACCACACACACCTGAATCTGGGACCCAGATACTGATTGTTATTTACTTTCAGCTGTTCAGAATATTCCACTTTGAATTATACTGACTGGACATTTAGGACCCCTTTACCTTATAACATAGGAACATCCTTATCTGTATTATTTATCTCCTTTCTCTATCATTGTATGTTGCTTATCTAGCTGAAAACTGTCATTTTGGCGGCTATATTAAGATGCAAACCCGGCTTCAAAAATGTCAACCAACAGAATGGAAATGGTGAAATGAGAGAGGCAATTCGGCTTTAGCCAGCTCTATAGCTCCCTCTTCACCTTTCTGAGGTGAGTTGCTTTATTTATATAGCATGCTTTTGCGGTAATGTGGAAATGTCACATTTAAAATGTGCATTCACACACACCCACACACATAAACACATAGGGAAACATATCAATTTGTGACAGAGGTAAATGACTATCAACTGAGCTGTCAGATTGCTGAATTAGTTCTGTGTTTAATGCCATCTCAATTTAAACTAAGGAAGGGTTGCATGTTGTATTTAGTGATGATATTTAGTATCATCCAATACAAATTCAATTTGATGGCATATCTATAAACCAAAAGAGAAATGAAAAAGAAGCCAAAACTATTATAACAGCAATGCAGAAAGACATTGTTTTCACTGAACAAGGAGCACCAGCAGGCATAGATCTACATCTCAGATATAACTTGAGAAAATAACAAAAAATCTTTTAGGTGTTAAAGATATATGGAACCTTTGCTTTTCTAACTAATTTTAGGGAAGTAGGTAAATTTCTCAGCATTGGGGTATTCCTTTGTTTCCTGTGGGAAAAGGAGACTTGCTATGGGCAATTCCCAAAGTCTTCTGTGACTAATTTCTATAAAGTCACGCATATTCAGATTGAAAAATATCCAAGAAAGGCTGAAGATGTGAATGTGAAACCTATACCGATTACTCCGATAGCATTTCTTTCCAGCCTAGCTATGTTTACAAATGATAAGCTGCTTCTAATTCCCATGTTTATTTTTCTCGCGTGTCTTCCTCCCCTCTGCAATATCAGCAGAGGATGAGCTATGAAACAATCGCTCAGTGGAGAAATTAATGCATAGAAAAATCAAAGGGCTCAAAAGTCCATGGTCCAGACTTGTCTTAAGTGTTCTAAGTCAAATACTATATTTATTCTCCCAAATTGAACTGCTTCTCCAAAGTAGAAAACGGTAAAAATAACTTTTAAATAAGACGTTTAACATATCTTTAATGCATCAAGATAAACTTGAAAAAAACCTGGAAAGTAAACGATGAAAAAAAATGGGACCTTGAAAAGCTCAAAATATTATCTGTAGAAATCTCTCCTCTTTGAAAAAGTGCACATAAGGAGGAACAGTCATTAATTCTCATATATTAAGAGTATAGTCTGGCTTAGGTAATTACCTAGAAACAGACTTCAAATTAGTATTTGTGCTTAAGATGCACTGGGGATTGTCACAGGAATTACTCATGTAAGGAAGCATAAGCATCAGGATCCAACACAGGGAAAATCAAAATGTGGGTGCAACCAAGACCTGAGTGACTCTTCAAGAAACTCGGAGCTGAGGTCCTTGGCAGAGTCATCTTTGGTGGAGGCATGGGGGGGCAGGGTTTGTATGGACACTTTGAGATGCAGGAGATGCGGGACTTATACACCTAGGGCCTATAGCAGTGATTGTGTGGCTCCTTTCTGCCAAAGGCAATTTCCGGAAATATTAAAAGACCCCACTATACTTTGGCAGTACCCCAACACCATGTCCAGTAGACCATCTTCTGATTATGTGTAATCCCTTTTCACTTAGCCACCCAGGACTCTAAAAGATGATTGGTTTTGTGTGTGTGTGTGTGTGTGTGTAAGGATGCATAAACTAGAGCAATGGTGTTTATGTATATGTATGTGCATGTATATGTATTATTGAGTGAGCTATCAGATTAATGAATTAAGGTGTTTAGTACCATATTGCTATCTCTGTAACTACAGAACCGAAGAACCTTTTTTTTTTTTCATTCAAACCAAGATACTACGTACTCTAACTTGGTTTACTAATCCCCTCAATCCTCAAAGGAGTTTTTCTTTATGTACTGTTATGATCTGAATCTGAACCAGTTCTCACAGGTTCATTGTGGCTCCCCAGTATCTGGCAGTAATTCGAAGGCCATGGACCCTTTTGGAAGGTGACCCTGCGTGGTGGAAACAGCACATAAAGGGCGAGTCTTTGGAAACAAGAGTTGTACTTGATTCTGCCTGCTTTTTGCTTCCGGGATGCTACCATATGAAAGTCCCATACTGTACATTCCCTTTGCTGGGGCTTGAAATCCCTCCACTTTGCCCGACATATTGTGACAGACTGAAGCTGTGAGGCAAAATAACCCCTCCTCACTAAGTGGCACCTGCCAGATAGTCGATCATGGCAACAAAGAAAGTAGAGAATGCATAGCTTCGCTACAAATCAATTGCTCTTCTATTTCAAAACAAGGGGGATTAGCTAGGAATTTTTCTTTTTATCACAAATGTATGTCGATAAAATATCTAGAATCCAAGAGCTGAATAGCAGCACTGTCTTGTACTGTAGAAAGTCATGACTTCTGAATGCAACATGCTCTGGCTTGAGTTTACTCCCATGAGCTTCTCTGATCATTTTCTGTTACAAATCATCCAGTCAAAAATGAAGCATTTAGGGGACTGGAGAGATGGCTCAGAGGTTAACAGCACTGACTGCTCTTCCAGAGGTCCTGAGTTCAATTCCCAGCAACATATGGTGGCTCACAACCATCTATAATGAGATTTGGTGCCCTCTTCTGGCCTGCAGGCGTACATGCAGACAGAACACTGTAAGAAAAATAAATAAATCTTTAAAAAAAATGAAGCATTTATTGAAAACATACTATAATTTAATGACAATGTTGCATAATATAAGACTAAAGTAGGTAACCTGATGGAATAAAAAATATGGAGTTCCTGATTTTGTCCTGCTCTTTTATACCTGTCTCTTAGTCAATGTACAAGGTGACCACAACATACAGAGTAAGGTACCAAGAAAGTCACTGAAGATAGGAATTGCAGAATATTGCCATATGTTTTGAGTGTCACCTTGACTAGATTAAGGGATGCCTAGGGAATTAGTAAAGTTTACTTAAAGAAATGTCTGTGGGGTTGTTTCTGGAGAAGTAGGCTGAGGGTGTCAGCAATCAAGTAGGAAAGGTATGTGCTAAGTAAGTATGGGTGTCGTTATCATCACCATCTCTAAAAGGCTGGAGGCCTGAAGGAACTCACTTTCTGACTCTTAGTTGCTATCAGCCACTTTTCAGCCTGGAGATACAATCTTCCACCTGAGTCCTCCAGGGTGCCTCCCAGCCACAGGCCTTGGACAAAGTCTGTATCTGTAATACCCCCCTTTTTCTAGGGCTTCTGACTTCTTGACGTGAATAGCCACAGGCCCTTCTGGTTCTGCATTTTATAGAGAGCCCTTGTAGAACTTTTTAGCTTTTGTGACTATGTGAGCCTGTGCAATAAATTCTCTTTTGCACACATCCTTCCAACCTTTTTCTCCGGGGACCCTTGCACAGTGCTTGTTATAAAATGGAAAAATAAAACATGAGTCATTTATTCATGGTGTAACATACAGATTGCATGAGAAGAAGAAGAGAAATAGGAGTAGATTTAAAGATTTAAGGCAAGATTGTAGAAGGCTTTAAATGTCGAGCTAATAAATAAGGAAATTGATGCCCAATGAGGCATGTCAGGAGCATGCAAAATGGACTGAATTAATAGGAACACTCAAGGGTTTGAAGATGCTACCCTGTGTCTAAGGGCAGGATGCCTTCCTTGCTCATCAACTGGACAGGTGTGAAGAATCAGGTTGTTATGGTAAGGGCATAGGAAAAAAATTGAAAAACGAAAATCATAATATCTGTATATATTTTTATCTTTACAGAATATTACTTGTAATGGCTTTTGAATGAATAAAACTTTTGATATATGCTTTCGTAAAAAAAAGAGAAAAAGACTAGCAATTACTTCATGCCTAAACCCACATTGTTCATAAATTTCCCAAAAAGGCAATCTTTCTTTTGAGCTTTCATGAAAAATAAAACACTTGGCATAGATTTGCCTCAACTATTTAAAGGGTTTCTTAATATTTCTAAGACATGCTACCTTTGTTTAACTTCTATTCATTCTGACAATTTTACATCTTGCTGGAAATCTAAACAAGTCCTTCCTTTCAAGAAATATTTTAAATTGCAAAAATATCATATCCAGAGATTGAACAAGACAAAACAAACCAATCTAAAGATATTCATGAACTTCAAACCACTTGAAACTCACAAGTCTGGATATATTAAACTTCAGGAATTTTAGCAATATGTGAAATGTGACATGCTGTCTGCTTCACATCTAGACAAAATAAATACAGAATAGTAAAGGTTTATGAAAATCTTAGTACATGTGGACATAATAAGATGCTGTAGGTGGGAAGTCTACTGCAGCATTAGAACAACATCCTAAAAGTGGCTTTTGCTTTAAAAACTGTGACCCAAATACCTGGTGCTACATGTCATTGTATCTTTAGTTATTCAAGCATGCATCATCAACAGTGTCCAGCAATGAAAAAATCGTAACACAATCTTTTCAGTCACTGCCCTCTCCAGTTACTTATAGATATATGCATGAGCTTCCTTCTTCACCCATCTTTAAAAATTCTGCATTTTTTAAAGTTTCTCATAGCTAGGTTCTAAGATTTTATTAAATGTGTATGTATATGGATGCTGTAGGAGTCACACCTGCCTATGAATGTAGATATTATCTATAAACTAATAAATGGTAACCACTTCTTTAGTCCACACCTTCACGCTAGGTCCAAGCTTGTATGTAACTGCCTATTTGAACGTTATGCTGGACCAAATAGTTTGAGATATGTCAGTAAATTTAAGATCCATAATCTGACACTTTCAGACATGTTATGGGTTGAGTCATCCACATATGATAGTCCGTGGTACTATCATCCACTTAAGCTACCAAACAAGAACCAGAGTAGCTTTTTGCTCCTTTTCTCTTCCTCCCTACCTACTCAGAGTAGCTTCGTTTCTCCTATTTATGTCTAGTAATTATTTTCCTATCCCTATACATTCTAGATCTTGATCCAAACTAAAGATTTACATTGCCTGTATTATTTTCTCAATAATATCTTTACTCTTTTAAATCTCTTCTTGCATTGAGTAAACAAAATAAAAAAATAAATAAAATGTGTAAAGAAATTGGAGAGAAGGGTCAGTTAATAAATTGCTAGACACATAAACAGGACCTGAGTTTGGACCCACTTAAAAAGTAAGGACACTGTAGTGGTGTGTATCTGTAATCTTAGGACTGAGGATGAGGAGAGGGGAGCACTCCTGGAGCTTGTGAGCTGACTAGTTTTGCCCAATCAGTGAGTCCGGGTTCTTCGAGAG
The DNA here is from genome assembly GCF_982192425.1 of Myodes glareolus. NCBI lineage: Eukaryota > Metazoa > Chordata > Mammalia > Rodentia > Cricetidae > Myodes > Myodes glareolus. The sequence goes on along the minus strand of NC_142048.1, from coordinate 29,754,826 downwards.
ATTTCGTGTTTCAGAAAAATAAGATGAAGAGGGATAATCAAGTACAGGGGGATGCAGAGATGGCTCAGTGGTTAAGAGCACTGGCTGCTCTGCCAGAGGTCGTGAGTTCAATTCCCAGCAACCACATGGTGGCTCACAGCCATCTGTAATGAGATCTGGCGCGTTCTTCTGGTGTGCAGGCATACATGGAGACAGAATGTTGTGTATATAATAAATAAATAAAATCTTTAAGAAAAAGAATCCAGTAGACTGATCTCTGACTTATACGTACACACAAATACACACACACACACACACACACACACACACACACAAACACAGCTTCAGAAATGTGTCCACACACATACAGCACAAACACATACACTCACAAATATCAGTCAGATCTCATAAGGAAAGGAGGGGACCCTGCATGGCCTTGTGTTGTGTATTTCTGCTGACATCTACCCTCAAAGCGGGATCCTAAACCTATCCATATACAGCTTTTCTTTATTTCAAAGATGAAATGTAAAAAGATAAAAGCCTACTTTTTATAAATAAGACGAATCCACACTCTGAATTTTACATTGCTTAGATGAGTGTTAACTTATCTTCTCCAGTGAGAATATAACTGGGGAGTCAGAATCTGCCCGGGTAATTTTCCCTGAGCCCATCACAGAGTAGACAAGCCAAAAAATTCTTTGGGGAAAGAATGGGTGAATGAACTATTAAATCTCATTTGAAAATGGGAGCTAAAATTAAAAATTCCATTCTAGTTCTTTTTTGGAAAGCTAAGTTCAACAATGGAACTATCAAATAGCCTCTGTCTCAGAACTCAGTTCTCATAATGAAAAGAAGTATACGGAACAAAGTTTATGGAAAAAGGAAGACCATTTGCAGTCGAGGGGGAAAATGTATACGGAATAAGATATTTCCATGGTAAAAGGAAGGCCATTTGTAGTCAATTCATCACTCCATCTCACTAGTTTAATAGGACTACAACCTCCAGCTGAAGGCAAGCCAAAGATTTCAAATCGGGTGGGGATGGGTAACTCAGGCACCACATTTGGCAAAGCTAGAAGTGGACAATTTTTCAGAAGTGGCTTCAGCTACATTTGGGCCTGAGCTGCGTCATTAGCCCTTTTCCCTTTCAAGTGCAGTACGATTTACAAGCTTAAGAAAATTAGTTCTTTATTGCTAAAATTGAGCTCTTATTTAATAATCTTTACATTTAATAAGGTGTGAATTAATAGTGCTTTAAAGTGATGTCATAAGTTGGAAATTTATGAAATACTCCCATTTTATTAAAATTTGCTACAAAATCACTATTGTAATTAAATCTTCAGACATCACTAAACTTGGCACTTCAACAGAGGACTAACTAGTGGGACACAGTTCTAATACGAAAATAAATGTATAAAATTTGGTGCTGCCTTTTGTAATTTGGGGAGTAAAGTGAAGTTTCTTCTCAAAGGAAGACATTTCTTCCAAACTCTAGTGCAGTTCTATTCTCTAGGGTGTCAGTGTCCCTGCCAATCTCCAGCCCCAATTCACATTCAAAAGTGATGCCCTTTGCTTGCTAGAGTGGAGCTATGTGTCCACACAAGAAGGCCATTTCCCAGCAATGCTGACAGATACTGTCAGGGCACTTGAGTGAGTATGTGCAAAGTGCATGTGGTTTGTGTTATTCCCAGACTTTGTCCTCTGAGATGTTCTGTGACTCCCTGTCTGCTGATAAGAGACAGAATCTTCCAGTGAAGGTTCCCAAAGATATCATAGGTAACTAGCTATGTTGAATAGAACCTTCCTCCATTTTGACGATGGAACGCCATTACCACTGGACATTTATAGGTGCGTGAATTCATTAAACCTTTAGTTCCTTAAATATCCGATATTGTAGGTATGTTCTTAACTAACTACAATACAGATTAATGAATCTCTAAAACAAAGTTACTGGTTAAATGAAACTTGTGGCCATTTATGATTCTATTATGTGCTTCTGTTAAGTAGCAAACTAATAATATTATATATATTAATATAATATTATATATGCATATATAATATTATATATGCATCATTATTTACATCTATGGAGTAATTCTTGAACCACACTCTTGGCCAGTTAGTTTCATTTTATTATTGTCTCAGTTGGATAAATATAGTTTTTGAAGATGAACAAACATAGGTTAGATTCTGTTTCCTTTACTGTACATAGATGAAGTTACCTATCTTAAAATATGCTATTAAAACATTTTAATATTTGCAATATAGAGCTGTTGATTCCTTGGTTCTTATGAGAAATCAATAGAATTTAATTTCAAACAGTCATGTAAGATTAACATGGCAGAGCTTAGTAACTGAGAAATACGTGGCAGCATGCATTGTGCAAGGCAATGTGGTTTATTGCTTGAAGTATTTATAAATCATATGAAAAAGTGTGAATAAGAAAAAATTCCTCACGACCTTTTCATTTGTTTTGTTTTTGCAACGCCAGGCATCTGCTAGACATATACTCCATCAGTGAACTACATCCTTGGCCCTCGATGAATTTTAAATAGCTAGTTTTGATCAGTGCATTACTGTATCTGCAAAATCTTTGCTTTGAAAGAATTTTCTAGTCCTACAATAATGGAGAACCCTTGTAAGTAAACAAGCACTGTAATGTTAAAATCTTGCTGTTTTACATTTGCATACTAAATATGTCAGGACCAGTAACAGACAAAGATGATCCAGCAGTCATTCCTATTTTATGGAGAATTTCCCAAGGAAAATCAAAGATTTAGGGACACATTAGAAGAGAACAGACAAGAAGGATGGCAAGTCATAAAAGTGAAATGAGGCAAACATCAAATCACAGTAGCAAAGTAAGTTCTTTAGTTACTTAAGAATTGATATACTTTGGAGGCTTCAGCTGATTTCTCTAAAGATTAACTATAGTACAATACCATCCATATTCCCCAAAGATGAAATTGTGATAGCTAGCATGGTAGCAGGAAGATACAGAATTCCAAAAACACTTTAGCTACACAACAAGTGTGAGGCCACGGGAGACTCTGCCTCCATAAAAAAAAAAGTAAAAAAATAAAGCTTTTCATAGAAATATTCCATTCTCTAGATCTATATGGATCACATGAATATTTGGTTCAATGCCATAAAAATACCCTGAGAAGTGCATTTCTTCACACAGTTCACTTAGCACTCATCATATGGACTTTCATTGACTTCTTTGAGAAACTTATGTGCATTGAAGTTTCCCTTTCATCCTATAAAAAAGTCACATGTAAGTGTCTTAATTAAATTTTAATATCATTAGTTCTATAATATTCTGTGATCACAAGGAACCTCTCTTCTACCTCTTCTTAGCCCGCTTCCTTCCACCTCGCTCTCTAATGCCAATTCTCCAAATAACATTAATTATGTGCATCATCAAGAATATGTGTGTTCTCAACGAGATTCTCATAAAGTACTTCAGGGATATTTGAATCCAATATTAAGTAGCCACTGCTATCATCACTAATTACATTCCTGAACTGAATTTAAGATTCCTCACAGTGGCGAAGTGAGAGAGAGGCAGCCACAGTCTCCTAACAGCTGCTCAAAGTATGAAAAACTAACCTAGAAAGTCAACACTGATTCTTTTTCCGGAGCAGTGGATGTTCCTCTTCAGCCAGAATTACCGTGACAAGCTGCTCCATGACTCCTGGGAACTAATTCCAGAGTCATAAATGATCAAATTTCTTTTGTCTTAAGAAAGATCCCCAAAGGAATGCTGATCAGCTCCTGTCTCTGCAGTGTCTTGTGAATCACCCTGTCTCTTGAATTAAAATTATTTCTAAAATAGAATTGTTCCTTTACAAACCAGACTATGTTCCATCTACCACACTATAGATTCCCTCTACATAAGTCAGTGTTTTCCCACTGAAAAATTCTATCAGATCTACTTATTTATGTGAAAATTTCTATCAGAACTACCGATTTATGTGTATCATAGTGTCCCTTCAAAAACAAAGCATTTAGAAGTTTTTAATTGAAAATGCCCGTAACATGAGATCATTAACAAAATTATGATAAATAAGTTTCAGACTCACACACAAAATATCTGGCAGACAAGTATCTTAGATACAGATAAAATATTTATCAAAACAAATAACGTTGAGACAAAACTTTGCTATGTCAAATCATTTCTACTATGTCGACTCTCATTTAAAAGTTGAAAGAGAAAAATTCCAGCACAATCAAAATATTTTACAGTCTCTTTACCAAAAGGATTAAAGATCTTCAATTTGCTTTCACAAATGGAAAAATTCTTGAAAACTTTTATTGCAAAAAAACAATGTAATGCCAGCCAAAAAAATCTTAAAAATCTTTAAGTATTTCCAACTGAGTTCTCTGAGCCTTTGAGCTTAATAAAATGAATCGAATAGGGGAAAGATTATATATTGAACAGGTTTATTAATTTGTTGTTAATGAGATGTGCTGTCATCTAAATGTGTTGAACTTGGAATGCCAAACAACATCAGAGAAAAAGCTCAGAGAGGGAGTGATTTTCCAACAATAGCCTTCTTTTCACCTTAGAGGTGTCTCTGTGTTCAAATCCACAGAGATGACTGTGGTGGCTAGTCTTGGCTGTCAGCTTGACTATATCTGGAATGAACTACAATCCAGAAACAGAGGTATACCTTGATCCAGATCTTGAGGCAGGAAGACAACATGCCTTTGATCTGCATCTTGAGACTGGAAGGCACCAAGTTTTGATCCAGATCTTAAGGCAGGAAGACACACTTTTAATCTGGGTCACACTTTCTGCTGGAAGCCAAGGGAAGAAGGAAGCCTTCCTTCTTTGCCTGCTTGCCTTTGTCTTGCCAACACATCCAACGAAGCCTACATCTTTGGAATTCCAGTACATACGGAAGACCATCTGAGACACCCAGCCTTGTGGAACTGAACATCTATTAGATTCTTAGATTTCCCATTAACAGCTAGGACGAATTGTTGGATCAGTTGGACTGCAGCCTGTAAGTCATTCTAATAAATTCCCTTGAGAGAGAGATACAGAGAGACAGAGACAGAGACAGAGAGACAGAGAGGGAGGAGGGAAGGAGGGGGGGGGGCGGGAGGGAGGGAGAGAGTGTGTGTGTGTGTGTGTGTGTGTGTGTGTGTGTGTGTGTGTGAGAGAGAGAGAGAGAGAGAGAGAGAGAGAGAGAGAGAGATTCATTCCATAAGTTCTGTGATTCTAGAGAACCGTGACTAATACAATGACCTAGTGTCACTGGCTAGGAACTGAAAATAGGGCTTTTATAAAGCATTAGAAACTAACACAGAAAGTTGGCTCTGCATGGCACACAGAAGTAGCCAAGATCTGCAGATGATAGCAATACATATTCACAAGGAATGACCCTCTTAGGGATGGATATTTCAATAAAGAGCTGAAAAAATAAACAGAAATCTAGGAGAAAAATAGGCTGTGAGGTAGTTTCTCACAGATCTACATTACAGAATCTGCCTTAGGTACCTTAGCTTTGACTTACTGACTTGCAAACTGTAAAATAAATAAGTAAGCTAATAAATAAATAAAATAAACAAGCAAGCAAGCAAATAAATAAATAAATGGCTATTGTTGCTGCTAAGTCTCTGAGTCTATAATGGCTCATTATTTCAGTCCAAAATGATGTCACTAGTACTTAGAGTAGTGCAGATCTAACTTGATGTCTTTGCAAAATCGCCAAGTACTTGTAATCAGTGAGCAATCTCTCCAGTCCGCTGTTAGTACTCCTTTAGCAATATAAGATAACAGAGTCCAATGGGATGATGGTTCAGTGGGTAAAGATGCTTGCCATTATGTCTGACATCCTGAGTCAGATCCCTAGAACCCACGTGGGTCAATGGGACTCCTAAGTTGTCCACTGACCATCTTCTTGCTGTGGCACACACACACACACACACACACACACACGCACGCACGCACACGCACACACACACACACACACACACACAAATGGGCAAGAAGGAATACAAAGTCTTACATTGTATTTATATGGTGTTTTGTGGTATAAATAAATATACTTATTTATACCTTACTTACATCTATGCATTTATAGGTGGTTATACAGATAGGAGAGATATAATCCAAACTATAAGGCTACGTTACATTAGTGAGTAGTGTGTATAGGAATTTTGGTATGCAGAATCTTGCGACCACTCTACCAGAGACACCCTGAACACTGAGAAGCAACCAGTCTATAAACCTATGTTCACAGAGATAATGGGGCAAACCTTAAGCCCCGCCTCAGCCTGAATGAGAACTGAGAAAAAGCATGCAATAGAAAACTGCAGAAAGATAAACACAGCTTGTATTTTATTTTTAAATTAAAAAGATGCATTTCACCTTGTTATCAGAAATAGACTATGCAAACCAGCATCTTTACTCACCGAGTCGTCCCATTGGCCTCTGCTATATTATATCGTTAAAGGAGTATTAACAGCGGGCTGGGGATAGGGCTCACTGGTAACAGGCACTTTCTGATTTTGTAGACTTCAGATTAAATTCACGGCACCCACGTGGCATCTAACAAACATCTGTAACTCCAGATCCTGATCTAACATCCTCTTCTGCCCTTATCAGGCAATGCCTGCGTGCAGTACACATTATACATGCAGGCAAAATAATCGTACACATAACAATAAATAAAATAATTTAATTTAAATTAAAAGCTTATTTTAAAAGGAGCACTAATAAGATCTGTCTGTATATGTTCAGAACAGATGTAGTCATGAAAAGCATTACTATATAGTATACAAGCAAGTGCTCAAGAGGGCTGGGGGATATGTCAAATGGAAAGACGTTCCAGTAGCTTGGGCCTATGCATCATTTCATCCCAATGGATTCATTATTGTTCTCTGCAAGTGGAAAACCTGTGTTCTGTCTTTTGAAACTCTGGAAATTTCAAATATTTTTATACAGGGATTGGTGAATCAACCATGTATATGGAAACTATGGTTAAGAAGAGCCAACTATAATTTGAAATCCTTTTTCTGAGACTACAACCTCAATTTAACTACTTTGGCCTTAAAGAATCAGAATTTATCTTCATGCTAATACACACAAGCCAGAAATGTTACATGTCTATTCATAGCTTGCTAATGTAGTAACTAAATATAGAACTTGGTAGGGTTTCACCCACTGTATAAAAATATAAAATATTTTTAGATGTATGCATACCATGGCTACAACTTTCTCAACTCAGGTTCTGAAGAAACCAACCATAAAACTGATATGTGCAAAGTAAATATTTTATGACTAAAGCCAAGAAAGGCCTAATTTGGTTTGATTACATTTTTTTCTTATAAATATTTGTAACTAAAGACATGATGTTAGTCTAACATTGAGGATTTCCTTGAGCAAACAAGTACCTTACCTGTGACTGAGGCACTGTGAACCCTAACTTAATGAGTTCCCTATGTACAGCCAAAGGCTTCTTTCGAAGAATATTTTGAGTCAGTTTGGAGTGATGGCCATGTTGTAGATGTTTGTGGCTTTAGAGAATGAGAATATCTAAACCATTGTGCTCAAACTTCAGTCAGATGAGCAGAATTTCCCATTTAGGTTAAAACACTTATTCTATGAAATAACAGATACTCACCATCAGACATGCATGAGACTGGGATAAGGTTCGAGAGGCATTGGAAGGCAAATTGATTTCAAGCATTTGTCCTCAAGGTGGAAGGAAGTTCATGGACAAGACCCTGTTTGCCACAGGTTCCCCAGTGGAGAGGTATTTGCAGGGTAACTGAGAATTGCTAAGCTGCTCCACTTACTGAGATGCCCTGACATGCCAGAAGTGTGATGTGGCCTGGCACAGGGCATCCTCGGCAGCTCTGTCCTGCTCAGGGCCTGAAGCAAATTCCAAGACTGTTAGTTCATTTCCTTTGAACACAAATCTCTGGATTTGGAGTTAGGATCCTGTGATGATCAAGAAGATTCTACAAACACAACTTGGCCTCAGAAAGGCCCCCAAGAAAGTGTGACAGGTCCAGTTTGAGCCTTCTCCTTTTCATTTTTTGCTTTTGTTTTTGTTTCTCCAAGACAGAGTTTCCCAATAGCTATGGAGCCAGTCCTGGAACTCACTCTGAAAACCAGACGGGCCTCGAACTCACAAAGCCTGCCTCTGCCTCCCAAGTACTGGGATTAAAGGTGTGTGCCACCACTGCCCAGCAAGCCTGCTCACTTTTAACCCAACACAGAACATTTCCAGTGAGGAAGCCTTCAGAATCAAAACACTAAACTCCTAAGGAAATGTGTTGAAGGAATCCCATACTCTCCACCTTCTAAGTATCAGGGTTTGCAAAGATGAAGCCCCCTAACAGCCATTGATTTGCCTAGGTGAACTTTTTCTCCCTTTGAATTTCATTAGAATCACTGAAAATCAATTTGAATTGCTACAGTAAAATCATTAAGGAACTAGACAAATGTATCTTTTGTTGATTGTTGTTACCAAAATATCTTGTGGGGTTTTACAGATATATACCTGTTCTAAAACAAACAAACAAATAGAATGTCCCACAATCACAATTTCAAAACAAACAAGAAAGTAAAAAAATACACCATCAAAAAACTAACAAGATCTAGATATTCACTACTTAAATTCAATACTTTTTAATATTTTTCTTTCATATTTATGTATATTTCTATCATCTATTTATTTATACTATGATATATGTATAAATTTTGGATAATACTTTAAGTAATTTACAGACATCATGACATTTTTCCTCTCATTTCTTCTTCATTAAGAAATGAATACATTCACATGTGACCATAATGTTATTATTCCTACTGTTGCATAGTTGGATTCAGCTGCCAATGTCATACAAACCTGGAAAGAGGGAATCTCACCTGAGGAATTATTTGATTAAATTGCTTTGTGGTCATACCTTTATGGCACTTTCTTAATTGCTAAGTGATGTAGGAGGGCCCCGCCCACTATGGGCAGTACCCTCCCTAGGCATGTGAGCCTCGGCTCTGGAAACAAGGGAGTTGAGCAAGCCAAGAGAAGCAAATCAGTAAGCAGCTTCCCCACATCGTCTCTGCCTTAGTTGCTGCCTCTGGATTTATGCTTTGAGTCTCTGCCTTGGCTTGCCTCAATGACAGATTGCAACCTGAAAGTCAAGCAACTCTTTCTTGTCTGGGGTATATTTGGTAAATAGAGTCAGAGCAACAGAGAGCGAAGTTGAAGGCCTGAGAAATGAACAGCAGCTCCCAAATACCTTCAGAGTCTCGGTTTAAATTCAAACTTTCAATTTATGCGCCATAACCCTTCAACTTAAAAAAAAATAGGATTTTAATTAAAATTTCCACTCAATTTATTTCTCTGTTATATCTCTTAAGACTTTATTAATATGCTTAATACGCCCAAAAAGAGCATAATTTCTACTTTTTTATTTTTCAACGTTAATGTTTTTATCGCTGAGATTATATGAGATTATAATATAATTACATTTCTTCCTTCCCTTTCCTCCCTCCAAACCGTCCTACATACACCTCCCACTCTACTTCAAATGCATGGCCCTTTTGCCATGGAGATATATGTATATATATTCAGGAATAACAATTTGGTATTGGATAATCAATTAGTATGTTGATATACTACAGAAAATCACAACAATCAAAATGCAGAGCTGTTTAGCCCAGTCCCAGTAGATACATCTAGATAACATCCTCACACCTAAGGCTCAGGGAACATTAAAGAGGGGGCAGAAAGATGGCAAGAGCCAGAGAATCAGAGAGTTTGCTAAAAGAAAACTAACTTTTTAAAGACATTGCCACAGATGCCATGAAGACTTCCTACATTCTGCCTATACTGTGTTTCCATATTTGTTTTTGTGGCTCTTTCTTCCTTTCTTTTGTCCTTTTCTTCTTCCTTCCTTCCTTCTTTCCCTTTTTGCTTATATGCTTTCCTGTTTTGTATATATTGCATAAAACAGAAATTAAAATTAAATCATGTTTAGACATCGATTAAATCCTTTTGGCAAAATAATAACTAAATCAGCATTTCTTGTTTTATTTTCTTGTTTTTAGCACACTGAATATTGATACTAATAAACAGGTAGCGCTGGACTAATTTTGAGACAAGCAGAACGTTACTCTATAAATATATGTCCTTGCTTTTGCAATTTACAAGTAATCTGTTGAGAAACAACCAGTTTTATGTGGATACTGTTTCCCAATGCTTTACCAGGAAAGGGTCGTTTCCATTGCAGTTACAGTTTTTGGGTGTTTTACTGTGGTTAGCTCAATGCCCTTTTCACTCTCCCCTTTTCATTTACATGGCTCTCCCCTAGCATACAAAAACTTTTTTTTTCCAATTAGAATCACTTTCTAAGCATCGTGACTGAAGTTCTTCTTAAAATTAACCTAGGAGTATTTTGTTCTCACATGTTAATTGCTAACTTTCAGAGGAAGAACGTGATAAATTGTTCCCATTGAAGACTTAGATGAACTTTCACTTGCTCAATACAACTGTTGACTCAAGGATAAGTATATTTACCTTGTGCATTTTATAGCATTGTGTTACTATTGATACTTCAATGTTCTTAGGTTAGGCTAAGGCAAGCCCTTCAAGCTGGCTTATGTATCTTTTAAACAAATTCCACAAATTCTTAAATGTTTTTTATGTAACTGAGTTAACATACCACCTTTGTATTTCTTTATTTTTATTTAATTATTTCATAACTGTTCCTGGTACCTAGAGTGTGAACTAATAACTAAGAAGAAAAAATTTTGGTGTGAATAATACTGAGCCTCACAAAGGACATCAGCATTTCTGGTTTTTTTTCCAGTGAAAAGGCTAGAAACTATCTCTCTGAAAATTATAATTCCATTTTATACTACTTAATAATTCATAATACCTTAGCTTTTATGGTAGTATTTGATCCTCATTGATTTCATGCTTATATCTGTTTTAATTGACTTGTAGCTTGATGCTTTGAAAAATTGTATTCATTGGACAGCAAATACATTACATAAAGCTATCTTCCTTCAAATCTATCAGGAAATTGATCACAGTTGTTCCTCATTACCATCTTTCATCCCCTCTTTACCGTCAGCCACCTCCTGTCCTCAAAATGTACCACTAAAATTTTCATGTCACATACATAAACATATGCACATGCATTCACACAGGCACGAGCAGTACAGATTTGACATGTGTGAAATTTAATTCTTAATCAAAACAATGAATGCCATTAGAAAAAAAAACATTCTTATTTCCTTCTACGTTTTTTAATTATATATCATGCATCACAAAAAATGAAACAAGTATTATGTTTTAAAATGATGTTGAGGTTAACATTTATATTTTGATGGATTTTCAAGCACAGGGCTTGATGACATATTAATTTCTTAAAAAAATCATTCCTCTTCTCTATTCCAAGATTCTAGTTCACAAGTGCATTTTACTGTTTGTTTCATAAAAAGGAAATTAAAGTATGCAAAAAAACGCCCAACTGTCAGGACCTCTTACTAATACCATTACCAAGGCCTCTCATGCCCTAGAAAAAGGGAAGAAAGCGATGTCATCTGTAACTGTATGGGCTTTTACAGTTTAATGCCTTTGGACACATCCTCCTGCATTTTCAACCAGTGCCCTAGAACACATTAAGTGCAAAGTACTTTGGTGATATCATTACTTTAGGCTCTTTCGGTTACCATTCGTGTCATCCCTAATAATTCGTCTTGAAATTTCTTCTTCATTGTTTCGCTAGAGACCTTCCAGATGCTTCCCGTTACTATTAATAAAAAGTCAGAATTTGACTCTTTCAACCTTTGATTCCACATAACTGTAATCTCTTTCTGCTTTTAGAATGAGACTTCTGGCTCCCATAAAAGAAACCTTTCATTCTCTTCCCTTCTGTCCACACACCTACACCCTTCATTCTTTCCTGACCTTTCAGGACACACCCAAGTTCTGCCCGCATCATTAACATGGTCTTTTCTTGTAAGGCCAGCATTTATCTATTTTGAGATATGGTCAATCTAGCTTTAAGTTGCCTGACATAGTTAGAGAGGAAGGAGTCATCCTATACCTATCACGACCTAACAAAAAGATACCCAGAAAATACTAAATTGCAGAAATAATTCAGTTGTTCTGAAGAAGAAACTCTTTGAGTTGACAAAGTTATTCTGACAACTCAGAGGGGTAAAAAAAACAACTAAAAAAACAGCACTACTGTGGAAAAAGTGAAGAGTGTGGCCAACATTTTACAAAGTGACTGTCTTATTTGACTGACTCATCAAAATAACAGATGGGCTTAAACTGCTTTCCATTTGACTCCAATGAACTTTTTAAGTTGTTAGAGACTTGTGGGAAAACTTCTGTAACATATGCATGTTCAATATAACAATTGGTACATTTTCAAACTTTATTTACATTGTTTTCTTGGTGTAGTCATTTAATTTGCTACTTATAATTTCGTGTGTACTTAATTGAAGGCATGTTTCTTGAGCAAATGATTTTGATGTAATGTTTATAAAACCCAAACTGTAGTTTGTCAAATTCTCCCATTATTTCCTAGAGCTCCACTCCTAATCTGCCTTATAAGAAGTCTGAATTCTATGTTGCCTGATGCTGTCTTTGTAACAAGATGAAATGATATTGAAATTGTTTTTTACTTACTTCTGAATATTATCAAAGTATACTGGATTACCAAGCATTGCACATAAAATGAAATAAAGTCGATTACTATTTTTGACATCAATGTTAGTGAAATTTGTAAAGTATAGGCCCTTACAAATCTTGTAAAACAGTACTATAAAATATTAGCATACCATCTATTATCCAAGATTAGACTGTTCTACTTTATTTCATATCAGAAAAAATGCCTTTGTTCTCATATGAAATAGATAACACCAACTTAAAAAAACTAGTAAATGCATGTTTTTTTAAAAAAATAAAGACATGCAGAATTTAAGATGATGCAACGTCTTAAAGCCCATACATGTTTATTATTTTGGGCACTATCATATTACCTATGAACATGTTAAAAATATCTAATCTTAAAGGAAACAACAAAAGAACGGCAGTAGTAAATGAGAAACCTTTGCTTTTTAATATTTTGAAGACTGACCTTGGGGATCTTCTTATTAGCACTGGATAGGATGAGCACTCAATTGCAGTTCCACATCAAGAATAAGGTTGGAGATGAACCTAAATTCATCCCTGTTGTCTCTTCAGTTGGGAACACTTACTTGGTAGACAGGAACAATTAGTTAGTCAGAAGAGGCTGAAGATCATCTGCTCAGACGTGCCTGAGAAATAGCCTTTAAGAACACCCTGACGGCAAAAGGAGAAATGACTTAAATTCATAACTAATCTCATGTTACTCAGCAACTGAAGAACATAAGCAATGCCATTTGCAGCCATGGCATCCTAAATAAGAGCATCTGTGTATGTGACAGCTGTGACCGTCAGATAAGGGAAGCATCATGCACCGATAGTGCAATAATTTTCCTGCAACTTATTTACAGTGGCCAGAGCTATAAAGGGAGTAGGCGAGGGGTGGGAGGACACAGAAAATTCAACACGGGCCCAGCATTCACGAGAAAAAAGGCTGTATTTATTTTAGAATCATTATACATTGAAACAGTGATATTGTTATTCAACTTTATGTCCCAAACTTTTGAGATATAAATCGACCCTGGGAAGAGTTTCCACTACTGCCAAAATCATGTCTTGATAGATGACAAATATTGTAAGACAGTTGTAAAGCTGCTAAGACTCATTCAGGTTGAGCTGATTATATTGACGATAGTGTTGACAGAATGATATTCATGGCACATACCTGGACTCAGCTGGAGTCTTTCATGGAGATCTTGTAACCTCCTGGTCTGACATGAATGCCTTTTTGATCTCCCTAAAGAAGTCAACAAGAGTTACTTGCAACAGTGTGCTGAGACACACTGTCCCCTGTTTCTGATTTCCACTGGGCATTTCGCCAAGATGCTGGTTCAGTTACAACACACGACATACTTCAAATGAAGAGGAAGAAAAAGGTTTTACCACTGGCCAACAATCTTTTGGACCATCTTTACAGGTTTTCTCTCCTCCAATATGCCCTGGTACAGCTAAAAGAACATGAAGAATGAGAAACAAGTTTTCCTCCTTTCTACAGGGAAAGACTATGAAATCATGGGGAGGGAGTTTTTCAGATAAAACACACAGAATAATCTCCTTAAAATGTTCTTTCCTACTGAGTGCTTCAACTGTGAAAATAATATGCTTTAAAAATTGTAAAACACATCTTTCTGGAATTACAATTCAAAAACACATTAGTTATGATGCTGCAGTTATTACCCCTGCTCCATCGCCAGGTGGATTAGTTCACTTGCTCAGAGGAAAAAAAAATAATAATGCTGTGTATTATAATTCCGTACAGGACCTGAGTCTAATCCAAAATAAATACTATACTGAAGAACAAGAATTAGCCACCTAGAGGGAGTCTAGGGCAAAACCTAAAGCCACCAAGGATCACAATTGCATGTCACTTCAGATCCTCCTGTTAGAGAAAAGCGGGAACTCTGATATCACTCCCAGTAACTGTTCACATAACTAAAGGTGTGTTTGAGAAGTTCAGGAATAGAAAGAGTAGAGACTAAAGCGAGAAGAAAAAATATAGTGGAGAGAGAACACGTTCAAGCTAGAATATATGGGATGAAATAGAGAAAATTTGTGAGAAAATAGTTTCTTTAGAATGAAAAGTATGAAGCACATTTTTTCCCTACTAATTGCTCCCTAGGAATCTCCCAAGTCCTCTGATCTTAAGAGCCTCCCTGTGTCACTTTTCCTCAGGTATAATGAGGAAAACTTATGATTTTTCCTCTGATAAATTATCCTCTGATAAAACTTTAGAATAGGATCTTCCCTCAGACTCAGCTCCCCCTGCCCGAGGCATTTAGCTTCACTTTCCCCTTTCTCTGGGCAAGTGTCACCCTCTTTAACTGCCTGTTTTTTTGGATTTTTCTGTGTCTGTCCTGTTTCCCTTAATAAGGCAGGCAGTTCATGACCACAGGATTTGTCTTATTCGCACTTCTTCCTTCAGAAGGCAACAGATCCTGAAGGAGGGCCAAATTTGGTAAGATAAATTGTGTCCATAAAAGCCTGGCAAGGCTCAAACAAAACCTCCTCGCAGACAGACATGCCCTTCTTCATCCCTTTGGCAGATATTAACAACTATTTACATGGGAAGACTGAATATTATGGTAAGAACTTGAATGGGAATGTCAGTAGGAATGGATGCCCCCCCCTTTTTTTTCAAAAGCACATTTCAATATTTTGATGGAACTTTAAACGTCATTCTTATATTTGTATACTTAGGCTAAATTGACAGTGAACCCACTCACCCACAAGTAAGGTATGCATATTTGCAAACAAAATGTTACTTACTTTTTAAATAACACATCTTATTCCTACTTTGGGGGGTCATCTGACTAGAGGAGGAAAAGATGACTTTCATTGGCCCATTGTGAAGGTTCATTTTAGACTTCAAGTTAATTGGAAAGAAGTATACCACACTAATAGGTAAAACATTATTTCTGAATGTTTTTCTGATGGTATTCCGCAACTAAACAAAGGAAGAGCATCTGCTCTTCCTGGGGTAGGCAGGTGGGATCCCATCTAATGAAGGCCTGATAGCAAAATGGGTGATGTTCTCTTTTCTTGTATGCTCTCCAATCCTTACATATTTGTGTTTCTATCTCTCCAGCCTTTAGACTCATAGACTTTCACCAGTTCTTGAGTTCTCAGACCCAAATTTCATCATAGACTCTTTCCTAGGTCATAGCTCTTCGAATTCTATCTGGGTTGTGCTACTGGATTTTCTGGTTGGCCAGCTGGCAGACTTTTTGTGGGACTTCTCAATCTCCATTTTTATATAAACCAATTCTCGTAATAAACCTCTCATATATCTATATATCCTTAGGTTTTCTTTCTCTAGAGACCTTGGCTTAATACATTGATTAATAATGCAAGTCATTGTTTTAGCATTTAACCCTTGGTAGAACTGAATTGACTCTTTAGCCTCAGGGACATCAGAAATTACAGCAGACTCTGAGGTAACCAATGTCAGTCCTTCCCTATAGTGAAACACTTCAACCATGAGGTTGCTTCAAATAGGTCACAAAGAAAGATGAATGCAACCACCAATACTCTGTCTTCAAAATATTATATTGGTTATATTACAAAAAAGTTATTTATTTGACATTATCTGAAACATTCAAGAGTAACACTAAAAATAACACTGTTATCTAAAAACAATTGCTAAATTTTAGAGTCTGTAAAGAACTTAGTTTTAGATGTTTCCAATTACAATATCATCAGAATAATATTTGCACACTGAAAATAAGAGAAGTGTCATCACTGTATTACAGCCAAACAAAACCAAATAATGCATATTTTCAGATTTCAAAATGTCTCTTGATTTAAGATCTGGCATTGATAGGAAGTAAGAGGGAATCGTGATAATTTAAAAACCAGAACTGGCTTCCTTCATCCCATTCCAATCTGTGCTTTTTACCTGGAACCACACCTACTTTAGATACAAGTACACCGATTCCTAGCTACATATATCCAGTGGGACAGACAACATAGATCCAACAGAAGTTGATCCCATATACTTCTAATTTACAGTTAAGAAAGAAATTCACAATTACTGGTTACAGAATATGAAAACCAAACATCCTAGGAATAATTCAAAGCTTTAGGCAGGAGCCTGAAACACCCATGACTGATATTATATTTTCAGCTCTTCTATAACAATAACTTTGTGTGAATGTGTTCTTAGCAAAGTCATATCCAGAATTAAGCAAGTTTAAGCTTTCAGATTCTAAAAATTTGTTTACCATATATAATCCTTTAAAATAATAGGTAGCTAGTCTTTGTCAATGAAAATGAGGGGGATCCAAGGAAAAGCTAAAGGGCACAAACACACACACAAACACCCATAGTACCACACACACACACACACACACACACACACACACAGTCTTAAGCCTCCATATCATCACAAAAAAGATCAATAAGGCAGCTTTATTTTCCCCCTATAAGTACCTACTAAAGTGCATTTCACCTACATCTATTTTCCTCCAAATGAATTTTCATAATTTTTAATCTGTTTTTCCCTGTGTTGTTTCAGGGTCATGATGTATGTATATTATTCATATATGTCCCCATAAGAATCTTATGGAAATTAATCCACATTGACATATAAAAATTTGTTGACTTCTATGCAAGAAAGAAAGGAAAAATGATTTGATGCTATTAGACTCTAGCAACAGACTGTTCAACAGAGTCACATTTCCCTCTGATGTTTTTTTATTTTCAAAGATTCAAGATGCAGACAGCATCATTTTATTAGTCCTAAGCAACTATATATCTCCTTGCCAATATAAAACTCTCAATTGTCTTTTACTTCTTATCTTGAAGTTACTTTACTTTTAAACATATATGGTACCATTTTTACTAGAGAGATGCTGCATGTCTTGCTATGCAATTCTGACTAGCCTAGAATTCATTCTGTAGTTCAGGAGGACCTTGACCTCACAGCAATCCTCCTGCCCCTGTCTCCTGAGTCTTGAGTTTACAGGCATGAACAACCCCTCCTGGTAATAGTGTTTGTAATAATAATTTTATATGAGTTTCTCCAACTAAGTATAAATAGCTTAATAACAACTACAACAATTTTTAGTACTATATTTGACATCTTTTAGAGTTGCTTATTTACATTGCAAAAGAGAAACAATGTAGCTTATATGGATAAGCAGTATTCTTCATATTCTACAGCGGAAATAATACAAGATCTCAGATGGATACCTAAAATCAGGGGTACCAAACCCAATATTAACATATTTTATGTAAGCATAATATCTGCTGCATGTATAATAAAATTCAACTTATAAATTAATGTCGTGTGAACAGTATGGTGTGAACAATAACTAATGATAAAATAGTGACTGTAATAATTCAATATCATAAAAGTTATATACGTGCTCATGCTCCCAATTTCTTTTGCCGTACTTTATTCATTCTCTTTATGATGACATGAGGTGATGCAGTGCCTAAGTGATGACGTGAAGTGTCAACGGCATTGTGACACACATTACGTAAGGGACAGTGGGACAGAGCAAGGCCAAACTGAGCAGTCTGATGACACACATGACTGCCGTATGGGCAGCATACACAGCATGCCCGAGAGAGGTAAAAGGATGCCTCCCATCTAGGTGAAATGAACACAGAGAGTGACACATTTCATCGTGCTACCCAGCAGTTCCCACAGTTTACAATAATTACATTGCTTATTTCTAGGTTTTTCCATTTCATAGTTTTAGGTTACAGCTGACCTTAGGTACTTGGAAGTGAAATAAGCAAATCCTCAACAAGAGGAAGAGCTAGTGTGCACACACACAATACATGTAAGCATGTGTCCATTCGTATCCAGAGTTGCTACGTACATATTTATACAGAAGGAAACATGGTTAAGTAAGATGGATTGGAAAAGAGAGAAAAGAAGTAAACTTCAGGGTAAATGAGATCTGAAACTGAAGACTAAAGGGAAGACACTGTAGGAAGGGAGGAGAGAATGCAGAAGGCCACAAAAGCTTAAGGCAAGAGCTTGGGGTATTGCAAATAGCATAGTGCAGGATTCAATGTGATGTCAGTATAGGGTTGGGAAGACTTTTGACAAGAAGAAAAGGAAATTCGTGATCATCTAGGAAGATATTCCTTGCAGAAATTTTGTAAGAAAACAATACATAAGAGAAGCTAGATAGAGCATGACAACAAGTTTCTGCACTGTTATTTTTCAGTTATTTTTTTAAAAAAAATAGGCTCAGAATTATGATTATTAAGTGATAATTAAAAAGAAAAAATATTCAACACTAGCTTGACTTACTGGGTGACTGTAAATTTGAAAGCCTTGCAGTTCATAAATATGAGAGTCATTTCTATTTTATAGTAGACCGAGCTAGGCTAATGTATATTCCTTAATTGATTAAAAATGTCAGCATATGCAAGATCAATTCATGACTTTTTCCATAATTATAATCATTAGTTCACCCTGAGTTATGTGATAAAAACACTAAACCCTTTTAAAATTTGTTATAAAGTCATGTTTGAAGGGAAAACTAAATTGAGCAATGTGCTTACACAGACATAAGGAAAAGGCACTGGTGGAGTCTTAGGAATGGCTTCCTGGGAAGTCTAAATAATAATGAAGTAATCATAGAGAACTTATGAAAGTAAAATCAATTCTGGTCTCTCATTAGCAAGGACTGTAGACACATTTATAGTAAACACAGAGAACAATGGGAAAGTCGATGTGAAAAAAAGCTCTGCTTTTGGACTCCTTCCACCTTGGGACACTCGGGAGCAGTCTCTGAACCATCCTCCATATTCACTCACCACCCCAGAGCAGCTCTGTTCCTTACCTTATTACACGGTGTTTCTAGGCTCAATTCCTCACCTCCATGAGGCCATCCCACAGTGCACATGCTAAATCGGGAGCTCTAATCTCTGTTTTCTGTGCCTGAGTACACTACAGTGACGTCATGGCTGCTTCTTTTCACTTGCGTGAATACAGGGCTACTTCTTTTGTTCAAAGGGACCAAACACGCAACACGTTTTCAGAAAACATATGCCGTGTGGGGGAAAGTTAGAAGATCATGCCTCAGTTGTCTTGAAAATTATCCAGTTCTAAGATTGACATTTTGTTTTCAAGTAAGTTTGTTTTCAGAAAACAATGCAACTGAACTTACTAAAGGGCCAAGAAAAGAGGATACACCAGTCAGAGCCCTGGGATCCTTTGCCTGAAAGGATATGGAGAAAAACATAACTCTTCCAGGTCTTTCTTGAGCTCAGACTGTTGTGGTTACAAAGTGCACGTGCAGGGGTTTGCTATCTATTACCTCTCTTTACACACTCCCTCTGGGTCACGACAATTAATTGACCTATATGCTGCAGACTGCAGCAGACTATGTGATAATGGTTGGCAACCTACCTCAGAGTCAGGATAACTCCTCGGAAATTTCCTTTTCAGTCGACGAGAGACTCCAGACAAAGACTTAATCTCTGTCTGCCACCTTCTCTCTTGATGCCTTCCTTTATGGAATGACTGAAGGAGTCACCAGTTAGCGACTGCTTTTACAAAGCCTGTGCGCAAAAAAATAAAAAGTGGAGGCAGTCTGCACGTGTTCTTATTTAAATAATATATTTTTTAAAAACTAAAAAAAAAAAGTTTTTTAAATGGGACAGTATTGAGTAATGCTAACTTTTGTCTGGGTTGTTCATGCCTAACGTGATCTGCAGATTAGTGCAATAACGCAATCTGAATGTTTGCCTTCTATTTCAAAAACAAGTGGAATGCTGATCAGTTGTCAGGTGTAGGCCTGATCTTTATTATAACTCTCTGCAGAGATTATGAGGATTATGTCAAGCACTTGAAGTAAGATTTGGATAATGATAAATAGTAGGTTATGATTCTCTGGTTTCAGCGTCACTCAGAGAAGCACTAAATGATTAGATAATGTCTCCTAGTTTCCAACAAAGTAAATAAACCCCCATTCCAGTCCACACATGCTACTAATAATAAAGAAACTGAAAGATCTATTCAAATGAAAAACCAATAAACAGCACAGGTTCATGTATTCATAGATCCTGAACTGAGAGAACGTATAGAGTCGCGTCTCCTGCTCTGATGTATCAGTGTCGCAAACCATCAGAAAAATGAAAAGTGTTTGTGGTGTACAACATCCCTTCTGGTTTTTAAATTCACCGTAGATCTCCATATTTGATGCCAGTGATGGTTTAATAACTGTCAACACTCTTTGCAGTCACCTTCAAGAACGGAAATGAAATTGTTGTAGAATCATGTCACTTGAGATTCTAATCCAGTCTTCAAAATTGATATTCAAATATAGCCTATTCCTTAATAAATAATAAAACACATGGTTTTAGAGTTAGTATTCTCTGTGACAGAGGTTATCCTTTATTCTAGTTATACTATGTCACACGACACTGTCTTTGGCTCTGCTTATAACTAAAAGATACTCAGAATTGTTTAAGAGACCAATGACCCTGCTTCCCATTTCCACCAATGGTGCTGAGTGGTTATGTACATTTTCACTGAAAAGTAAGGACTGTCTGTGCCAAGATATCAGCAAGTATATTTTAGTACATACTTACTGGAGAGCATGGGTGGCTTTGCTGTACCCCTTGCCCCTCTTACGTCTCTGTCCTGTGTGTGGTGACAGCATGACAGCTGGCTTTGTTCACTTTTCCTGCAATTTGTATTCCATATTTCTGAATTTTATTTAGATCTGGGATCATTGCAGCCTTTCCCTGCCATCTATATACCACCTTCTGCAGAACGCAATGATCCTCTTCATTCTGCGCACATATCTTCTTAGATTCCTTCTTGAACATATTTTTTGTCCTAAAACTAAATCCTTTACTTCTAGTTTGTGAGGAAAAGTTGAAGGTATTCGTGTAACAATTCTGAAACCCCAAGAAATTTCAGTGTGATATAACTTATAGGGAATGACTTAGTATTTTGAAGGCAAAATCAATGGACCATGCAGTTTTCCTTGTCTTCCTTTACATAGTATTCTAAGATAGGCATGGTCTTTCTGAAGCCATAAAATTATATATATGATAGAATTCTCCCCTCTTGGAGATTGTCTAGTCTGTTAAATAACCCCTTTGGCATTAGATTGTTTTTGCTATCATTACTTAGAAACCCTGTTCCACACCTAATGCTGATCTAGATATTTCCTCTTCGCTTTGTTTTGCTTTCAGAACATCAAACAACGCATGGCAGCTCCTTTCTATGGCTGTATCTCTTCTCAGCATCTCCAGTTGGGGTTCTGTCCTTTCTGTGCCATGGAAATGACTGATGTAAAGGTCTTCAATGGCTTCCATATTACCAACTCCCCTGATAACTTCTATTCAGCTTTTGATGTGGTAAACTATTTCTTTCCAAGGTAGTTTTTCTTCTAGATTCTGCCATAACCATGTCCCAGAGAGAGTTGTTTCTCAGGTATGGCCCTTTTTCTTTGTCTGTCTACCTCAGATCTAATTCTGTAGATAGAAGTTCATTCTATCATACCCATAACAGAGACTTTCAATGTCCAAATAGATCTCTGTTAAGGATTCTTTAGCCTTACCCTCTGTTCTGATATTCACATCCATACATCTTTCACTGAATGCCATGTCTCTCTGGTAAAATTCAAACTTAACAAAACCACATCACACATCACCTCTGCCTTATTTTTCATCCTCTCTATAAATGTCACCATGGTCCACTGTAGCTCACAGCCAGTCAGCATTACAGATTTATTTCCTTTTCCATCCGTCAGCATGCCCTCTGCTTCTTATATCCGAACTACATTCAGAATGCCAACACTTCTCTCCCTACTTACTACTACATGCTCAATGCAGACCACCAAGCTATTTGATTAATAACAATGTGTCAACGTCCTTGTCTCTGGGCTTTTATTTTGCCTTGGCCTTCAATGATGCAACACCCATAAAGCTAAACACAAACAAGGTTGTCTCTGGCAAGGTAGTACTTTCTTAAATCTCTCTAACATGGATAAATAAAATCTATACATTTTTTGGAGGGCCAGGATGATACTCTCGATTTTATTTGACCAATGCCTTCTTCTCCATCTTCATCTTCAATTCTCCATGTTATTGACTACTTTTCAAGCATTAAAGTTTTATGGCGATATTACTATCTCAGGGTCTAAACTTTTTCTGATTCTGATTTTCTTTCTTCACCCCTGCCATTTGCATTTGAACGTAAATGTAAATCTAATGACTTATTCATTATTTTTTAGAGGCTTTCACAAGAATATAAGTGTCAGGGTTGTGACCATCTCTGTGTATTTTTTGTATTTCTTTGGGATTTTTGCATTATGGTTTTAATTTAGGGATGTTAAAGAAGGCCTTAAAAACCACCCAAAGTTCAGCAGATGTGTTTGTAAAATGAAGCGAAGCATGAAGCTCCATTTGTTTGACAGTTTGAACATATAGCCTTGAGTACCGCTGTACATAGGAAACTCTCTGAGATTACAAGAAAGCATAATAAAATGAATAAGGAAAGAATTCTGTATCCAGACTCTTCATGGTGTAATAGATAAAATAAGACAAATATAATTTAAGTGTGATGTTAATTTTGTTTGGCACAGTAGAATCAGTAACTAGCAATGACCACAGAAAATTTTGGAAACTTTTGACATAATCTGAGAAGTCTGTTAGGCATTGCAAAGAAAATATAATAGCATATCTCAAGAAAACATGAGATAAAGTTTGTGGTGAAGAACGGCAAAGAGAATTTTAAAAGTTGTGCATGATTACATCCTGGGAGCAAACGAATAGATAGAGGGAAGAAAACGCAAAAGCAGGGTGAATATACATTTGATAAGGCTGAAGGATTTATATTTTATTTAAGGGAAATGAATTGTGAATGTCTCTAGAATAGAGGAGCAATTTAATGATAGAAATGCAATAGAAATCTGTTCACGTCCTTAGTTATGTATTACATGGAAATTTCTATTTTATCAGAACTTTGAGTAATATTTTCTTTGCTTTGCTTTTAGATGACTTAGTATTTATCTGTTAATTTGGATCATTGCCTTCTTTTCTCCCACTAAATATATTGTCATGAGTAGTTGTAATACCTCAAACAATAACTCTCTGCCTATTTTACTATTTCACCTAGGGTATGTGGGATTGGAAGGATCATCCTTATGATGACTCTTAGGCAGGAGTGGAAACTTTAAGAAGCGAAACTCTGTGGGTGTCCTCTGTCTCTCATGGTTTGATGTGGTTCTCAGAAGATCACTTGCTGGTTCCTTGGAACAGGCTACAAAAGGAGCAAGTCTAGTCCGTCTATTCCTCTGTCACCCCCTCCTTGTCTGTCCTGTCATTCATGATATAATTCTTCCACAAGCCTTCTCTGGTGAGACCAAATACTACCATGCTATGCTGACTTATAGCTTCTATATTATGGGTTTATGTTGTCATGGGTACTACACATAGTAATAAAAAACACAAAACAAAAGTAGAAAATGACAAGTTCAAACAGACAGACAATAGACAGGGAAATTTCATCCAGTTTCCACAAATACCCAATCTCATTCTTCAGAGATGCTTACTAACAATCACCTCTCACTCACTCACACACATGTGGACACGTGGGTTCCTTTCTGTATAATTTCTACTCACATAAAGTACTCTCCCCCCTTTCTTCACTTGTATGTATTTCAATTCATACTTGCTTCTATCTTCTTTTATATATATTTGGATACCTCTCTGAATCAGCAGTTACAGAATTTTAAAATGATATTTATCATATTCTTTTTCAAAACTTCCATGGTTTGGAGCTATAAGGCTAGACTTTATTAAAGTAAAACCCCAGAAAATATCCATATACATGCAAAATAACTTTGACAATGAAATATAAAACTGGTCAGAGAAATTGAATGAGTACATCAAAATTTTCTATTTCTAACCAAAATATATCGGAAGGATATTACGGCAGTTTTTTCCTCTTTATATACGAATAGTCTATCCAATGTTGCATATTACTCACCTAGGACTTTATACAACTTGAGTTTTAAAGTTCTGACTTCTTAAAAATAGAATCCTGTCTTGATTTACAAAGGTGGTGAAAACTGTAAGAATATTTATTTACCTATCAGAAGACTTATCTGTCCATAGTCTTTAGGCTTTATATATATGGTTTACAATGACTTTAATAGGTTATTTTAATTTTTAAATTATAAACTCATACCAAGTCATCCAAAAGGATAGATAAAATCTTTAATTTTCATAGACATAAAAAAGTTTTTAAAAGGTCATAATGATGCAAACAATAAATGAAAAATAATAATGAAATATCATGATTTCAAAAACAAACACATGATCAAAGTATCTAAGATATTATGTCAGTCATTTTAGAGCAAGTTTTTTGTTCATCTTCAAATAACAATTTTCCATTAAGAGAACTGTCTCCAAAATAGATAAAGAAGTCACTCCAACTCTGTTCAGGCTTCTAGAAACTTTTTAATAAAACAGGCATCTCCAGTTCCAGGCATTACTTTGTGGGGAGCACTGTTTATGCCTTTGTGTTGCAAGCGATTTTTAAGTTGGAAGTAAACATGAAGGCTGTATCTTCAGTCACCAGCACGGTGCAGAGTTAGGTTCATCTCCAAATAAAGGGAAACACATAATTAGCCGTGCATCTCTCCTTCCTAAGAGTTGAAACCTAAATCATGGCTCCAAAAGAACAGAGTGCAGCACAGCCATTCTGAAGAGCTGAGAAGACAGAAAGACCATTTCTAGATAGCGGTTTGGTCAAAGGACATCCAGTTGCCAAGGGGGTTTCTATATAGACAGATGATAAATGGGAATTCCATATAGACTCATTCTTGTCTGAGAGCTTGGTACTGAGGAACAGGCAAAGCTCTGTGAGCCGTACAAGAGACTAACTGCAAGACAATCATTGTTGCATGAAGGCGAACAGGTGCTGAGATTCTGCACGGATCACTTCTCATCTGAAGGAGTAAACAGCTTGGTGGGGTTCTTGCTTGGCCATTCACGTTGAGGCTTAGCAATCCACATAGTATGGCTGAAGTAATTACAATCTGCAGTAAATCCCACACAATATTTCTCATGGTAGAGGAGATATTCTCTCACTAGGCTAAAGATAGAGCCAAAATTATCAAGAGGTACATTTAGCTATTCATTATCTGCCTAGAAAGAAAATTTAGTGTGTTCAAATGCAGTGTTATCTAGCCTCATTTACTACACATATATAAATATAAGATGATGATATATGTCACTATATGTATATATCTAATAATATATCATTATAATATACTTACTAAATATTTTATCAACTGAGCAGATTGTACTTGTATAGTTATATAAATATATATATACACATAGACATACATGTATGTGGCAATAATTAATGAAAACCAAAAATAATAAATTTAAATATCAGAAAACTATGCTTATTGTCATGAATCAGAAAAAATAGTTAATAAAAAAGATTATAAAATTTTCACTTTCCACTAGATAATTTAAATATTTTATTAAAATATAATTATATTACTCTGTCCTTTCTTTAATCCCTTAAGCTCCTCCTGAAATCCTCCCCTCCAACTCTTGCCATCTTCTCCTTTTCAGCCTCAAACTGATAGGTTCAAATCCCACAGTTATCACTGTTACATATTGTACCTTAGTAAATAAGTTTAAGTGGTAAAAGCAAAAGTTGGACATAAATGAACAGACAAGAAGCTTTACAGATCAGCTAAACCTACTGTAAAAAAGGTTAAATAAAAATATGCAGAACTTAAAATTGCACTGTCGTTCATCACTTAAATTTGAAATACCTCAGAAAGATTTGTGTGTTGACGTCTTGATTCCCAGTCTCGTGACTCCATGGCATAGGAGTTGAAACGTAAGAGTTGGAATCCGGCTATAAGAAGACAGCCTATCCCCTCCTCTCTTTGTACTCCTGATGCCATAAAGTGATGGAGCCAGCTATGCACAAACTGTCACCTCTGAATTAGGCACCTAAGAAAATCTCTCCTTTATTAAATTGCTTTCCTTGGTGATTTTATCATAGTAATAGAAAATTGACCAATATATTGAGTAAAATTCATTAGATGAATTTGGTATCTGATTAGACACTCATGAAAAAGCAACAATAATATTAATTAATATATTACTTAAATTTTTATTAATTTTTAATACAGTAATGGTAATATTGAATAATAATAAAATGGTAGAAATTGAGCAATCTGAAGAATGGAGGGTAAACTATTTTTGATACTATAAACAGGACTTTCAACATTAAGCAATCTAAAATACATATGCTTGCTGCACCAGACACAATGTTTAAAAAAATACTTGAGACGTAATGATGGACATCATCTACTCAGATCATGAAATAAAGCAAAGCTGGAGTAAGATAACTGCAAAATCAGACATTTCCTAATTAAATCAATAAAAACTAAAGTTTGTAAAAGGAATTAGAGATAAAGATGCTGCTACCAGGAAGCAGTAGCTTGTATGAGTTGCCACTGAATCAAGACAATCAGTCTAGGAGACAGTTACTCAGAATTTCTGTTAAAAGTATATTATTCTTCTGGGAGGTGACACACACATTTAATCCCAGCACTGGGGAGGTAGAGCCAGGAGGATTTCTGTGAGTTTGAGGCCAGGCTGGTTTACAGAGCTAGTTCTAGGGCAGCACAGAGAAACCCTGAATCAAAAAAAAATCAAAAGGAAAGTATATTATTCTTTTATAAGAAAAATCCCTTCATGTTGTGAATCAGATAATGACAATTTCAAATAAATACAACTAAGTAAATCAGTTGCCACTAAGCTTTCACTCTGATAAGTAGAAAAGGAACTCTATAGTATGAAGGAAAGCTATCTTCAGAAATAAAAATGTGTACTAGGAATGATAAAGACTTGTGATAAGAAAAAGAGTTCAGATAAATTTATGTTTCAGCATGACAGCTTATTTTTGTAATATTCTCATATTTTGCAACATGCCTTAATGTATACAACACAATAAAGGTTTGATTATGGACCTGGGCTGTGTCTTATGCAGAGAGTTAAGAAAGACCACAAGGACACAAACCATAATACACTGTGATTTCTTTCTTTACATAATTTCAATGATGATCACTATGCATGGTATTAAAGAGCTGTAAATCTCTGTGATGTTTGGGTAGATGTTGGTGCAACCTACATCTAAGAGAAAAGTGATACATGCATACCTGATGCTTCCTCCATGATTTGGAGAATATGCATAAGATGTCCAGTAGGTCCCATTTAGCACCTATAATATTGAGTCCATGTTCTGTGTATTTGAAAACTTTTATTTCCACATAAATACTTGGAGAACCACCTGGAAGTCAGTATGGTGGTTTCTCAGAAAATTAGGAATCAATCTGCATCAGGACCCACCAATACCACTCTTGGGCATATACCCAAAAGATTTTCGGTCATACTACAAGGACATTTTCTCAGATATGTTTATAGCAGCATTTTTTTAATATACAGAACATGGAGACAACCTAGATGCCCCTCAACTGAAGAATGGATAAAGAAAATATGGTACATTTATACAATGGAGTACTACTCAGTGCTAATATACAATAACATTGAAATATGCAAGTAATTGATGGAACTAGAAAAGATAAAAAAGACATCCCAAGAGAGGAAACCCAGCCCCTAAAGGTGAATATGGTATGTACTCACTGATAAGTGGATACTAGCTATAAAGCAAATAATGAGCCTATAGTCCATGACCCTAGAGAGGCTAAGCAATAAGGTGAACCCTAAGAAAAGCCTATATACATTCACCTGGAAAGGTGAAATAGACAAGATCACCTGACAAAATTGGGAACATGAGGGTGTGAGAGAAGAAAGGGCAAGAAGAGAAAAGAGAAGAAGAAGAAGAAGAAGAAGAAGAAGAAGAAGAAGAAGAAGAAGAAGAGGAGGAGGAGGAGGAGGAGGAGGAGGAGGAGGAGGAGGAGGAGGAGAGAAAGGGAGGGGTCGGAGAACTTTAAGGAATGGGATAGTCGAGGTGGAGAGGGGACAGAGATAAGAGTAAGAAAAGAGATATCTTGATTGAAGGGGCCATTATGGGGATAACAAGAAATCTGGCACTAGAGAAATTCCCAGGAATCCATAAGGATGACCCCAGCTAAGAACCTAAGCAATAGTGGAGAGGGTGCCTGAACTGTCCTTGCCCTGTAGTCAGATTGATTGATGAATATCTTTTTTTTAAAAAAAAAAAAAAAAGTATTGATTTTATTGAGCTACACATTTTTCTCTGATTTCCTCCTTTCCTTTCCCCTCCCCTTCTACTTTCTACCATGGTCCTCATGCTCCCAATTTACTCAGGAGATCTTGTCTTTTTCTACTTTCTACTTCCCACGTAGTTTAGATCTATGTGTGTCTCTCCTAAAGTCCTCATTGTTGTCTAGGTTCTCTGGGATTGTGAATTGTAGTCTGGTTTCCTTTGCTTTATGTTTAAAAGCCACTCGTGTGAGTACATATGATATTTGTCTTTCTGCATCTGGGTACCCTCACTCAATATGATGTTTTCTAAATCCGTCCATTTGCCTACAAATTTCAAGATGTCATTATTTTTTCTGCTGTGTAATACATGATTGTGTAAATTTTCCTTATCCATTCTTCGATGGAGGGGCATTTAAGTTGTTTCCAGGTTCTGGCAATGACAAACAATGCTGCTATGAACATAACTGAGCACATGTACTTGTGGTACAATGGAGCATCCTTTGGGTATACACCTAAAAGTGATATTGCTGGGTTTTAAAGAAGCTAGTTTCCTAATTTTGTGAGAAATTTCCATACTGATTTCCAAAGCAATTGTACCAGTTTGCCCTCCCACCAGCAATGAGGAGTGATCTTTTTAATCCCACAGCGTAAGTTGTCAGCAGTGTTTTTGACCTTGCCCATTCTTACAGGTGTAAGATAGAATCTCAGAGTTGTTTTGATTTGCCTTTCTCTGATAACTAAAGATGTTGAACACTTCTTTACGTGTCTTTCAGCCATTTTAGATTCCTCTGTTGAGAGTTTAATGTTTAGATCTGTACCCTATTTTTTATTGGATTATTTGTTCTTTTGATTACTTTGTATCTTGAGTATCTTATATATTTTGGATATCAGTCTTCTCTCTGACGTGGGGTTGGTGAAGATCTTTTCCTATCCTGTAGGCTATCATTTTGTCTTGTTGAGCATGTCCTTTGCTTTACAGAAGCTTTTCAGTTTCAGGAGGTCCCATTTATTAATTGTTTTCCTCAGTGTCTGTGATACTGGGGTTATATTTATATATATTTATATATATTATATATAATATACATATAAATATATTTATATTATATTATTTTTATTTTTATATTTTATTTATATTATATTATATTTATATTTATAGTTATATTTATATATATATTTTTTATATATATCGGTCTCACGTGTTAATGCATTAAACTATACTTCTCACTTTCTCTTCTATTAGGTTCAGTGTGGTTGACTTTTTATGTTGAGGTCTTTGATACATTTGGACTTGAGTTTTGTGCATGGTGATAGATATGGATCTATTTTCATTCTTCTACATGTTGATATCCAGTTATGCTGGTGCCATTGTTGCATATGTTTCTTTTTTTCATTTTATATTTTTTGCTTCTTTGTCAAAAATCAGGTGTTTGTAGGTGTATGGATTAATATCTGGGTCTTTGATTTGGTTACATTGGTTCTTCTGTCTGTTTTTATGCCAATACCAGGGTATTTTCAGTACCATAGCTATTGTAGTACAGTTTGAAGTTAGAGGTTGTGAGGCTTCCAGAAGTTCCTTTATTGTACAGGAATTGGCTATCCTGGGTTTTTTGCTTTTCCATATGAAGTTGAATACTGTTCTTTCAAGGTCTATGAAGAATTTTGCTGGACATTACATTGAATCTGTAGATTGCTTTTAGTAAGATTGCCATTTTTACTAGGTTAATTCTACCTACCCAAGAGCATGGGAGATCTTTCCATTTTCTGGTGTCTTCTTCAATTTCTTTCTACAAAGATTTAAAGTTCTTGTCATACAGGTCTTCTACTTGTTTGATTAGAGTTACTCTGAAATATTTTATGTTATTTGTGGCTCTTGTGAAGGGTGATGTTTCTCTGATTTCTTTCTCAGTCCATTTAAGATTGATGAATATCTTAAATGTCACCATGGAACCTTCATACAGCAACTGATGGAAACAGAGGCAGAGACCTGCGGCAGAGCACTGGGCCGAGCGACCAAAGTCCAGCTGAAGAGTTTAAGGAGTGAGACTATGAGCAGAGAGGCAATGACCATGATGGGGCCACCCACCTGAGCTAATGGAAGCTCTCCATATTCATTCCAGGGTTAAATCAAATCTGTTTTAAAATTCAAAATTATGACCAAGTATAAAATATCTACTCAAAGAAAGAATAGGTTAGCTCTAAAAGGAACCATTGGATTATATACCATTGGATAATTAGTACTGAAATTAATGACAGTTATAATATGCAAACACTCTATAGAGATTTTTACATATTAATTGATTTGCAACATCATCTGTACATGATTATTTGTTTTGATCAATTAATAAATGAGATTGGAAAAAAAATTCAATGTGACAGGGTTCTGAGTGGTAGGAAAGGCTCCAAAAGCAGGGTTGTCTAACTCTGATTTCCTGTTTAAAGAAAAAAAAAGCTTTGCATGTGTTTCTAACCAGGGAGAAAATAATGTGTGCCAATCACCTTTATTTTTGAAAGCTATCACATCTTCCTTGTGTGTTGCATGCATGTGCATGAACTCACGTGACTTGTATTAGTCTGTTTCACACTATGAGTCCCAAAGGTCACACTTAGGTCATCTGACTTAACACACTGAGCCATCATACACTTCAGCCCCCTCACATTCATTTTTGAGAAAGATATGAACAGGAGTTGAGAGCAAGTTTTAGAATTCGAAAGACAGGTTAGCATCTAATCCAACACTGGAAACTTTCTTGTTTAATTTCGATACCCAAAGGTCATTTCTGTTTCCAATATTTGTATCATTTTCATACAATCTGTCTATTTAAATAAATACATCTCTTAGCATACAAATATTATTACAGCACTGTAGAATACAAAATTCAAATGTTTCATGAAAGCTTAACACAGCAAGCTATACCTGAGTAAGCACATGCACTATCAAATGTTATGCAGAGAGTTAAGTATTGAGATTAAAGGATAGCTTTGTTTTCTTCCTTCTTGGTTTTGTTTGCTCATTTTGGTAGGGTCTCATTAATTAGCCTGTACTGC
Organism: Myodes glareolus; assembly: GCF_982192425.1. Taxonomy (NCBI): domain Eukaryota; kingdom Metazoa; phylum Chordata; class Mammalia; order Rodentia; family Cricetidae; genus Myodes; species Myodes glareolus. Next base: position 29,722,931 of record NC_142048.1, on the reverse strand, counting down.
CCCAAAGTCTCAAGTCTCCCTCCTGCACCTGCCTAGCAACGTCAGGATTACAGCCATGCGTGCCGCACATCTGGCCGAGCAACTGCCATCCAAAGCTCAGCTTCAGCCTTGAGCTCACCTCTGCGTTTCCTGTTACTATCCCACTATCAAAGAACAGAAACGAGGCGAGTCTGTGGTTGTGGACACAATGACTGTCAGTGTGACTGGTTGACGAAATGTGTGCATATGCTCTGCCAGAAAGGGTAACACATGACCCAGGGGTGACATTTCTAGGCCAAGAGAATTGGAACTCTAGTACCCAACTGCCTTCTGGAAAATTTTCAATACAAAAGTGCCTCACTGTGGATTTTTGGCTAGAGTCCAATTCAATGGATAGCCATATTTCTCAACTGCACACTTGTGGCCTTATATATCTATTTGTTTATTCTGTAATGCTATTGGGATCTTCAGGATATAAACACTTAACAGTTCTTAAGTGTAATTTGCCAAGGCTATTTATATATTCTCTTTCATGTACAGCAACAAATTGGGCTCAGAAACCCAAGGCAAGGTATTTTCTATGTCCTAACCCTTAAAGTTAATGACTTCTAATTAGCCCAGCAAGAAGCTAATGACTTGTAATCACTTGCCAATTGATTCTGTGTATTCTCTTCATAAATTTTGCCTAGGTGAACTGGGGAGGGTTTGATGAAGTACATGCAGAGGAAGACCAGGGACTGAGAAGCGAGGACATTGTGGAGGTGCCATTTGTGACAATTCCTCTACTTAAAGCATGTGAATACCACTATCCTACTCAGTTCCTCTCGCAGTGATAAAATATTTTGACCAAACAACTTGGGGAGGAAAAGTTTATTTGGCTTACATGTTAAAGTCCATCAAGAATTCAAGACCAAAACTTGGAGGCAGGAACTGAAACAGAGGCCATGGATGACAGTTGCTTTCTGTATTGCTCTTGCTGCCTTGCTTAGCTTCCTTTCAGATATAACCCAGGCCAAGGGGTGGTACTACCCACAGTGTGCTAGTGCCCCCATATCAACTAACAATTAAATCAAGAAAATGTTCTACAGACATGTTCAAAGGTCAAATTGATGGAGACGATTTCTTAAATTGAGGTTTCCTCTTCCTTCGTGTGTCAACTTGATAAACAAGATTAGATATCTAAAGTATTGAAAGTAAAGATAAAAGGATTGGTGACTATATGATGAAAATGGCTAGCCAATGTCAGGGAAGTGACTTTGGTATTCATCATCTGCACCAACTCTGACAGAACTCAACAGAAGAATTGGCACACAAAATTCTATATCAAGTGATTGATCCGGCCAGATGCTTTACTTCCTATTGCATTTATTTTACCTGACTACAGTTGTTCCATTAGAAGACAGACATGCGTGATTGTAGATCAAGCAAATAGTTATTCAGAATCTGTGCTCGAGCCAGCACTGAGGGAAATTAACTAATCTCAACACTTCTCTCCAGAAGACTGCAATTTACAATTGAGTTTACTCTGCCCCAGACTGGAAAACAGTCACCTATGGTAAAAAGTTGAACAACCAGAGAATAATCCACAATGGTACTAATATTTACTTATAGTCTAGTCCTCTCAGAGCTCCTGTTCAGCACATGAGGCAATATGTCTCAGGTGATCTTTAGCATACTCTGAAATCCCAATGAAGTAGGCTCTAATGCCAGTGAAGGAATGTACTTGCTAGCAATGAGAGAACACACAAGCAAAGAGCAGAAACTTTCTTCTTCCATGATCTTATATAGGCTTCTAGCAGCAGGTGTTGCTCAGATTAGGGGTGGGTTTTCCCAGCTCAAATGGTCTGGATTAAAGGTGTGTCTTCCAGCCTCAAGATCTGTATTAAAGGCATGTCTTTCTACCTCAAAGTCCTGGATTAGACATGGATCCTCCTACTTCAAATCAAGCAAGACTCCAAGGTGTGCCCTCCATTTGGGGGTGTTAGTTAATGCCAGTTGTAGTCAATCTGACTGCCAAGAAGAGTCATCACATCTCCAGAGCATTTATACTACTGTCATACCCATAGTAGGACCCTGTGGTTGAAGACACTGTTGACGGGAGGCTGTTAGTCCATTCCTGGCTCAGCCCAAAAATAATCACACAGAAACTATATTATTTGCATTATGTCTGGTCACTAGCTTAAGCATATTTCTGGCTAACTCTTATATCTTAACTTAACCCATTTCTATTATTAATATTTTACCACAAGGGTCGTGGCCTACTTGGCAAGGTTCCATCTGGAGGCTCACATCTTTCTCCTCTAGCAGCTCAATGGCTTCTCCCTAACTCTGCCTTCTCTCTCCTCCTCAATCTACTTGGAACTTCCGATTCTGCTAAGCCACTGGCCAAAACAGATTTATTCATTTAACCAATAAAAGCAACACATAGACAGAAGGACTTGCATCATCAAGACACCATGCATCTGGTTGCAAAGCATTCAAAGAGATGCTTACCAGGAAGTTTCCTCCATGCTAGCTTTTTCCTGGTTGAAGTGGGGCAGTCATCAACAATACTTACCCAGCTAAGAACTCAGTGAATTAACATAATAGAACAATAAATAATAAGAGTTTTTTCAAAGTCTAACAACATAAGCTTGAATGCTTTGAACACTATCTTTTTTTCCTCCTCATAAAATAACTATAGAGAAGTTTGGCCCTATAGTATTTCCCAGTTCAGAGTTACCAGCAACATAGGTTCTCACTGAACAATAGCCTCTGATGCCTACCAGCCTTGTCAGTAACTATAGCTCTCCAATCTTGTGCAAGAATCACTCACAGACCATTTCATTCTGATTTACTGTTCTTTTTTAAAAAGTGTCTTCCAAAATATTCTGATTAAGAGCTGTAGAATGAAAACTGATCAAATTAGGAGAGCAAAGAAAAAATCGGGCACTCTGTGCAGGCATACTTCATGTTGGCTTGTTGTTTTTACCTGAATTCATAGTCCAGAGTCTGAGCTCCATTCTCACACAAGGCACCAGTATGTACAGCTCCAGGCAAACATTTGAATGTCCTATTTTTTCATATAAGTGAGAAGATTTTGTGTGTGTGTATTTGTGTTCATGTGTGTGTGTGTGTTGTGTACTTGACTGTGAATGGGAAAATATCTAGATAAAACTGTTTGTTTAGTTTCAGTTTTAGGGGATATTACTCTAATTCTGTGTTTTTTGATTTGGCAGTTAACTGATCTCAATAATTCACATGCATACACCCACCCCTATATACATCTCTATGTGTGTACATGTATATATATGTGTGTGTGTGTGTGTGTGTGTGTGTGTGTGTGAATGTATATATAAATATATATGTAGCATATTTTGCAGAATTATATAATATTTATAATAAAGCTTACATAAATTTTTAAGCCGCTTAAAAAATTAACAAGGCTTCGTAATCAACCCATTCTTCAGGGTACATTTTTTAACTATAGGGGCCAGTCTGACAATACTTGGATCAGTGATCAGAAACATCAGTTCTGAAAGATTCATGGAGCTGTTTCTAAAGATAGACATGAAATGATAATTTGGCATAACACTGATAATCAGGCGCTAAACAAGCTCAGTGATTTTCCTTTCAAAACAAAGATTCTGACAGGACAGGGTTTTTTTTTTTCTTGTTTCAAAACAGAGGCTGGTTTTTCTTTCACTTTTTCTTCTCAGTCACCAAAGCCATTTTGTGTGCTGTTAGTCATTCTGTAATGACTCTCTGGCCCCACTGATCCCAAGACATTTTGAGTTTTGAAAATTGGAGTAAATTCAACTCTAAGTTTTACTGGGATCTATAAACTACTGTTTGTTATCCCTACAGATAAATTCAGACTATGTCAATTGCTCTTCCTTCTGAACTACAGAACACTCTGAGTAAAATTAATACGAATATAAACAAAGGACACTGATATATGTATATAGCACATATACACATATAGAAATATGTGGGGGTGTGGGGGTGCGTATGCAAATGTATGTGGGTGTGGGGGTATGTATACAAATGTATGTGAAAATGCTACTGTGAAATCTGTTGTTTTGAGCAAGGAAGTCAGGACCACGAGGGGTGCGTCCACCCACTGAGACGGTGGGACTGTTCTAATGGGAGCTCACCAAGGCCAGCTGGACTGGGAGTGATGGAGCATGTGATCTAACTGGACCCTCTGAATATGGCTGTCAATGAAGGCTGACTGAGAAGCCAAGGACAATGGCACTGGGTTTTGATTCTACTGCATGGACTGACTTTGTGGGAGCCTGGTTTGTTTGGATGCTCACCTTTATATAACTGGATGGAGGGGGGAGGACCCTGGACTTCCCACAGAGAAAGGAACCCTGACTGCTCTTAGGATTAGAGAGAGAGGGGGAGGTGAGGAGGGGGAGGGAAAAGGGAGGTGGGGGGAGGTGGAAATTTTTAATAAATAAATAAAGAAATTTGTTGTTTTGTACACTAACTAAAACATTTTTTTTACAGAGATCTTCCACAGAAAAGAGAAGACACATGCCCTACTATCTTGGAAAAAGTATTGACATAAAGAACTCCTCTGCCAACACAGGAGTTGCAAAGGGTGGTAAATCACAGGTACAGGGTCTTTGCTGTTACTAGACTCTAAGTTAAAATTTAACCTAGTATATTTTTCTCATTCCTCATAACTGATGGTTCAGCTCAATGACCATGTACTGGGAACAGCCTTTCCTCAGGACTCCAACACTGTCTTTCCATATTACAGCATTTAGCCTCTACAACTCTTGGATCTTTATTTATTGCTCCTTTGTTAACTGTTTTCCCCATTATCCTGTAAGCTGTGTGAGGCTGAGTACCATCCTCCCTGCTTTACTCCTGTGTTTGTAGGACCCGGATTAATGCTTGCCGTACAGTACGTTCTCATGAATATCTGATTACTGAATGGATAAATAAGTGATATGCTCATTTTCCTACTGTGAAGAAAAAGATCAAATAGAAGGAAAGGGCTGTCAATCACAAACCAAGGCCAAGACTAATTTCACATGAAAGCACTTAGAGTTTACCGCACAATGATTATTGAGCCCTTGAACTTTCAGACCTGAGGATATTAATCTCTCTGCAATTTTATGTATTAGCCACCCAAGAGAAGTATAAAGAATATGTAAAAAGGACTACATAAATAAAGCAAGTAGAAAGTGCATCAAGAAAGAATCAACAAATCTAAGCTCTCATTAGTAAAAACTGACTCAAAATAATTTCCTTGGTAGCTAAGTCAGAATTATTTCAATATATTCGTACAGTTATAGATTGAGACACACTGGATCTATCAACTTTAAAATCTCTTGAAACTGCATTTATATACTAAAATAAATAAATATCCATAAATTATACCTCGGTGGTAGGGGAAGGAAAATCAGGAATTCATGACCATCTTCGATTACACACCAGGTTTGAGGTCAGGTTAAACTATTACAACAGTTTGATGCCTCATAACTCATTCATGGAAAACCAATCAAACAAGGCTGTACAACATAACAGGTATATCTATTTCAATATCTCTCTTAAGAAATGCTGTGTTAATTTGATTTCGAATACTCATTTAGAGAAAATTTTTTCGAAAAAAAAATATTTTTACTTTCTTATAACCAGAATGTAAGTTGTGTGATTCTCAAAAATCCTTGGTATGACTGATCCTTCTGCAACAAAACATGATAGGGCCCAGATGGTGTTTGGCGCACACCTTTGATCCCAGCACTCAGGAGGTGGAGGCAGGCAGATCTCTGTGAGGTTGAGGTCAGCCTGGTCCAGAGAGTGAGTTCCAGGAAAGCCAGGACTCACATAGAAATCCTTTCTCAAAAAACCCAAAACCAAACCAAACCAAACAAACAACAAACACGATAAGCTATCACATAGGTTGTAAACACAGTATATAAAAACAAAATAAATAGAAGACTTTTTTTTATCAAACCACAATTCACTAATGATTATGCGAAGTGCTTATTTGACCCCACATTTAAGGCTAAAATCCACAACACAAAGCAGAGCTTTTGATACTAACTGAAAAGTTGCAGCTTCCAACTGTAATCCTGTCAGAGATACCCTTTTTTTTCCTAATATAGAAAGACACCGTTAGAACTTAATGTGTGCCGTGGTGGCAAGAGGGGCAGAAAATGATGGATTTTACTTATGAATTGTTTGATTTTGCTACTTGGGAATTTTTTTACTTTTATCTTGAACTGCAGTGAGGAATATATGCAAATCTATCTAAAATCTGTTATTTTAAAAAAAAGGTGGCCAGGTGATGATAGCACACACCTTTAACTTCAGCACTCAGAGACAGAGGCAGAAATATCTCTAAGTCTGAGGCCAGCCTGATCTACAGAGCAAGTTCAAGGCTACTCAGAGAAACCCTAACTTGGGGTGAGGATAAAACAGGATAAAGAAATTTTAGAAACAGAGTTCATTTCATATAGAACAGAGATATGAATGAGACAATACAAGTTTTCTAAATTTCAATATTTTATCTTCTTTGTAGATGAGTCTCAGTCACTCTTTAATGTGATGTACTTTCAGACAGATTTCTAACAAAGTTGATCCTGAAACTCTCAAACAACTAGACTAGAGTTTCCTAATTTACAGTAAAGCTCGGCTAATAAATGCACAAACTGGCATAGCTGATGTTTAGGGCAGACAGTTAATCTATTTACAGAATAAATGCCAATTTGCCAACAATTAGTAACAGAAATTGTGAAGGAAGTAGAAAGAAGTAGAATGAGACATGAACCCCTTGTATGCCTCCTGTACAAGCCAACTTAAATGATGGTGAGCAATCACCAAGTACCAGGCAACCCCAGATACTTTCAGAGATTCATTTTTATGTTTAATTATTTGTGTCTGTGTGAGTGAACATCATGTGTGTGGATGCTGGTCAAGGAGAGAAGAAGGCATCAGATCCCTGGAGCTGGAGGTACAAGCAGTGTCCAATCAACCAATATTGGTGCTAGGAGCAAACCCTGCCACTCAGGAAAAGCAGCCTGCGCTTATGACCACCGAGCCATTTCTTCTGCCCCAGGTGTAAATGTTTACAAGACAGTTGACAACACCTGAGATTCTGAGCGAGTGAAAGGGGCTTTTAGCCACTCATCCTCAGATATTTGCAGCTCTTACGGAATACCAATATTCTGTAAGGTGATCAATAAAAGGTGGCAATTGACTGACATCTGAAGGACACCAGGAAAATAAAGGACTTTATCTATGCAGAAAATTTTATAAACTTCACATGCCCACAAAAATGAAGTATGGACATGTTTATATTGATTGGGTATAATATCACACTCCTGTAACCTCAGCAATCGAGAAGATGAAGAGGGGGTTAGTGTTTGAGGTCAACCTGAGCTATACCGTGAGTTCAAAGCCATCCTGAAATACAGAATGAGATTCTAAAATATACATGGGAGAGGGAGAAAAGCCAAAGATATAACAGTTCCACTGAACTCTTGTGTAATACATGAAATCAATATAATTCTGAGGAAAGAAAATATATGTAGAAAAGAGAAGGCCATTAAAAAAATGAATGGACAATAACAAAGACAGTATTATTTGAGAGTTTCTAACAGAAAGTGTTTTATTGCTTTAATGATTTTATTTTTAGTTTAAATAGTTTTGAACTCAAGGTATTCCTATTTTCTAAGTTCTCATGTGTATTTCTTGCATAATCACTGTTAGAAATAAATTTTCTCTTTCCCTCATGGAATTCTGTTAAGGACAGATTTGTTTGACTGTCTGATTATGCCTTGCTTTGCTTCAAAATAAATGCAGAAATGTTATTGTGGGTCACAGTCCTATGATACAATTACAGTAATTCCAGAAATTACGAATAAATTAGTACCTTCAAGAAATAAACATCAGTGACATTTTTAAAAATCAGACTCTATGGCACATTAATAGCCATTCAGTTGAGAAAAATATAAGTTAAAAGGAATAGTATTCTTTAATCATATATAGTTTATATTAATTATGGAATTCCTTTCTTTCAACTTAAAGTCAAGCTCATTCTCATTTATTTTAATTTTAAAATGAAAATAAAATCACACCACTTCTCCTTTTCAATTTTCTCTCTACAGCCCTTCCCATTCTACCCAATTTTCTCAAATTTGTGGCCTCCTTTTCTTTGTTCTTGTTACACACACATAAATGAATGTGGTGTTTGAAAGAAAATGAACTCCAAAGAGAGTGGAACCATCAGGAAGTGTGATCACCTTAGAGGAAGTGTCTTACTGTGGAGGCAGGGCTTAGAGGTCTACTTTGCCCAAGCTACACTCAGTGTAGTAGACAGTCCACTTCCTGTTGCCTGTAGATCATGATGTAGAACTCTAAACTCCTTTTCTAGTACCATGCATGCCTGCATGCCATCATGTCCCACCATGGTGATGATGGATTAACCTCTGAAACTATAAGACACCTCAATTAAATGTTTTGTTTTATAAGAGCTGATATGGTCATGGTGTCTCTTTTCAGCAATAGAAACTCTAACAAAGACAATGAATGAGGAATATACCTGCTGAACCTGTTTAGTGCTGCTTGTATGCATATGACTTCAGAGCTTTGGATTTATTTTAATATTCAACATGATATAAAGATGAATAAAACAATTAATAATGGAATTGAGATTCCTTTATTGGAAGAAAAAATATGGTGACTATGAAAACACAAACTAAGCTGTGCAGAAATCATATGCCACTTACACTGCTGAAGGGAACCTAAAATAGTGTTTTCCCCTTGGAAAAGTTACATTTCCTCAGAGTGTAAAACACAGAATTATGACATCATCCTGAAATCCCATGTTTAGAATTTAACCTAAGGATAATAAAAAAGCATCCCTGGAAGAATTGCACAAGAATATTTAGCCACCTTGTTCAGAATAGCCCCTAAGTGGAACTAACCCTAATAACTATCTACTAATAAATATACAGACAAAATACGTTGCTGCCATAAACAAGAGGATGTTCTAAATGATTGAGTAGTGGAAAGATATTGTTTTGATAAATCACGAGAAGTGCAATGATGCAAAATATTAAGAAAAACCCTTAAAAGTGAACAGTTAAGCAAGAATAGGAATGAAGTGTAACTGTATCCACAGTATGGCTAAAACTCCAAAGCCTTCTAGGTGAAAAACAGCAGTAACAGAAGACCTGTTATTACTTTACCTATTTCTATGAGGTGTCCATAACAGGCAAGGATAAAAAGGGGAATATAGAATTGTTGTTTCCTTGACTGGAGGACAGAGAGGTAGATAGAGATGGACAAATGGGCAGGGAATCTGTCCCTGGCACACATAATCATCTGTGGATGAAAAAAATTTCAAGGAGAAAAGGAAACAAAATATTACCCACCTACAATCTCTGTGACCAAAACAGTGGCCTGCCTGGTTCAATAGTGGTACAGATGTTATGGCAGTAATCAACTACTTTTAAAAATGGACTTAAGGCCTCTTGCATGAGATGGAACCTGCAAATAACATGGCTAAAATGGCCAGGAACCTGAAACTAGATAGGGCCTGGGCCCTAAGAGAAACCCTACTACTCCAGTTCTTCTAAAAATAACAGCAAAAAAAATCACACCTATTGACATTTTATTGTATCTGCAGGCCATTGCATTGTTCAATCCTCATTCTAGAAACCATGGCAGATGGTAATTAACAAAGAGACAGACAAATAGAAAATGTGCAGATAGTGAGAGATGTTGAAACATTCAGTTATAAATGAGACTTCTTTCTCAAACCCGCCCCTCGAGGAATCTATGTAGAAAATGAGGTGAAAATATTGTAAGAGCCCAAGGTGGTAGATGATGCCAAAGAAAGACCATTTTCCAGAGGTCAGAATAGTGTAATATGTATGAACTCAAGGGCTGTATCAGCAGGCTTGAGACCTGCACAAGTTCAAACCAGGCAAAATCCCAGCATGGAGAAGAGAGGGTAAACACAAAGTTTCACCCCTTAACCAGAGGCTATTTGCAACTAATACCTATTCAAACACTGGACAATGTATGGTATTATAAAATAGTAATAAAAAATAAAGTCCTAAAAGATGCTAAAAAGAGTAATTGCTCACATGGTAGGGCAAGGGTAAGAACAGACTATACGAGTCTCCCTAGAAATGAAATCTTTGAGCTGAACTTTGATACGTTCAAGGTCTCTAAGTTCATAAGTCATATGAGGCAGAAAGGAGAGGAGTGAACACAGAAAATATAATGCCCCATGGGTCACATGATTAATTAGAGAATTTTTTTAATGGAGAAAAATGTGATGGTAGAATGCTAATTTAAAAAACTCCAAAAACCAGTAAAAAAAAACCTTTACCAGAAATGCCTTGCAGCCAACACTAAGGAAATACACGCTTCCTCGTAGATGACAGAAAGCTATTAAAAAATTTCAAGGAGAATTGAAAAAAAATCACTTCTATGTTTTACAAATACAATTCAATTCCTTCAGATAAGATTTATATGTCTCACCAAAATTATCCATGAAATCTAGGAATTAATAAATCATTGGTTTTATTTCCCAGCAATTACTTTGTATTTTTTGTTGTTTTTCCTTTGTTTTCTGGGAAATATTACTTTCACATTATGGCTGTGGAAGGAGCCAATATGTACTGTAAATATATGTGCCTGGACAAAAGAATGTCCTTGAATCAAGCTAGGTCGGTTGCAGTATATTATACTATTATCAAAAGCCTTTGGCCCTTGACCATCTAGTTTTTTCTTTCTATAATTGGAACTAACAAGTGAAAGCTCCTTCCTTGGCATAGTTAGAAATAATAATGAGAAAAAGATGATTTCACTCCAAACATACTTTGTCATTTTGGTCAGCTTAACAGGGGATATTTGACATAGAAAATCATAGAAGGACCTAGCTGGGGACATCTCCTTGGACACCTGGGAACCCCTCTAGAGCCAACTAGGTCCTTGGGCAGCAGAGAAAAGTGTGTCTGAACTGGCCTTATCCCATAGCCACACTGAGGAATATCTTGCATATCACCTTCATCTGGTGATGAATGGAGATAAAGACAGAGACCCACATTGGAGCCCTGGACTGAGCTCCTAAGGTCCAGATGAAGAGCAGAAGGAGGGGAACATGAACAATGAAGTCATGACTGCAAGGGGTGTGTCCACCCACTGAGACAGTGAGACTGGTCTAATGGGAGCTCACCAAGGCCAGCTGGACTGGGACTGATGGAGCATGTGATCAGACTGGACTCTCTGAGTGTGGCTGACAATGAGGGCTGACTGAGAAGCCAATGATTATGGCACTGGGTTTTGATTCTACTGCATGCACTGACTTTTTGGGAGGCTAGTCTGTTTTTTTGCACACCTTCCTAGACCTGGATGGAGGTGGGAGGGCCTTGGACTTCCCACAGGGCAGGGCACCCTGACTTCTCTTAGGACTGGAGAGAAAGGGAGAGGGGGAGGAATGGGAGGAGGTGGAAATTTTTGATAAATAAATAAATAAAAATTAAAAAAAAGAAAAGATCATAGAAGAGCTCCTGTGATGTGAAATTTTCCTCTATATGCTATAAACATTATTGACTAATAAAGAAGTTATTTTAGCCAATGGCTTAGCAGAGCAAAGTTGGGTGGGAAATCCAAACAGAGATATAGAGGCATATAGAGATATAGAGATATAGTAGGCAGAGTCAGAGAGATACCATGTAGCTGCTGAAGGAGACAGATGGCCAATCCTCACTAGTCAGCCACAGGCTCATGCTAATACACAGATTAAGAGAAATGGGTTAATTTAAGATACAAGAATTACTTAATAAGAAACCTGAGGTCTTTGGCCAAGCAGTATTGCAATTAATATAGTTTCTGTGTAATTATTTGGGTCTGAGTGGCCGGAAAACAAATGTGCAGCCTTTCATTTACTGATAGCACCAAAGTCGGCCAACGACATTCACATAAAACTTGATAGAGCTTCAGAAGGACTTCTAGACACACACACACACACACACACACACACACACACACACACACAGACACACACACACACACACACAAACACACACACCAAAAAAAAACCCACAGCGTTAACCTCAACTTCTTGTTGTCAGCATTTTCTTGGGTGGGCTCTGTTTGCTAGAGGCAAGCAAAGGCATGATTCCATTAAGAGAAGGCTTCCTGACTCAGAATTAGCTACAAAACCTGTGTGTTTTCATTCAGAAACAGCGGCTTCCTGGTTTGTGCTGGCAGCACCAACTCTCACTCTTTTGGGAGGTCCCATACGTACATGGGGTTTGTGAGCAGCATGCTACTAATTGCTTAATGTTGACATCGACTCTCTGTGTCCCTGGAGCTTGGGTGGTGAGCATGGCTTGCAGAGGCGGTGAGCATGTTGCCATCATGCTAGACTGGGTGGAGCAAACAAGCAGGGCTGCAGAGTGGTCCTAGCCAGGCCCACTTCTTATTTAAAAAAGAATGATGCCCCTGGTCAGAAAATGATTACAGATAAGCAATGAAGACAGATTCAGACAAAAATTAACCTCTGAAATGTTCACAGTGTTATATAAATGTATGTAGGCTTGGGAGAGAGAGAGAGAAAAAAGAGAATAGACAGTTATAAAAAGAAAAGTTTTAAAAATGAAACAGATAGTCATAGATTAAAGTCATAAAGAAAAATAAGTCACGTAAAGATGGAATGTACACAGAAATTCTGGATTATGCCTATTGTGTTTTCATTGAATTTTTTGACTGCAGAGAGACATTTGTTTCTTGGGGCTGCTAAGTTAAACCAACATAAAGGTATCTCAGCTTCAAAGTTTAGGTCTATGGGTATGTTGCTTTGGAAGAAAGGTTCTATTTTTATGTCTAAAATGGGTGAGAACCTGTGTATTTCTTCCAGGCTAATGTGGTTTGATAGAGCAATACACAAAAACACACTCCATGAACCCTAAAAATACTTTGGCCCAAAACAGCGGGAAGCGGTTTGGAAAAAACTACTCCAAAATTCCCCAAATTACTGTTTATAAATGTTTGTTTTCATTTAAAGAGGGATATGATATAGAAATGAATACTTTGCATTGGTATAAATCTGGTCTATTGATACGAATTTAAGGTTGATTATGTTATACTGTATATATGTATTTCTGTTCTTGTTTGAGGTATTATGCTTAGATAGCTCCTTTAAAAATGTAATGTTTAATTAAAAATTACAGATTAATAGATAGCAATTTGTAACAGTCAAACTTAGAGTCATGTTGGTTAGGTTTTTTAGAAATATAGAGATATATTTTAGTTAAACAGGTAGTCTTCAACACTTCAAGAACTTACAGAATATGGCATTTAAAATATTTTAAGAACTTAGACTTTTCTCAACAGTGAGACATGTTTGATTCTGGCAGCACTAATTACTTCAAGAAAATACTGGGCATAAAAGAGGCTCCTTGGTAGTCATTTGGGCAAGAAACTTCTCTTGTCTTGACTGCTAGATGGCATACTATAAGAACTGGACTTGCAGGACCCAAGAAAAATGACAGCTGAATTTGCCTAAAGAAGGTGAGACAATACTTCAGGGTTTCTGCTTCACAGGAAAAAAAAACTGTCACATATTTTGCAGGACACAGAAGAAAGCAACTGATTAACTTTGGCATTATAAAATTTCCTGCTTCATGGAAAAGTCTGCTAGACACTATAGGCATGTAGGCTGACGATGGATGTCCCAACATTACAGAACTTTGTGTGACTTTCCAGGCAGCGAGATGTTTCTGTCAATTTAGAGTTTTGCAAGTTGCTTACCATGCACTTTCTGATTACTTAGGTAATATCATATCCTTCTGAGATCTTTGAAGAGTTGAAGACAGATAGTTAGAGTTATAGTTTCCTTAATTATGATAAAGGATAAATTGGATATAAAACTTTAGATTCACAAAGATAGGATAGATGATCGAGTATTTTCCTTAAATTGCCAAATGTAAATGAGGTAAATATTGTAGCTATAATTCTTGCTTGATAACTGCTTTGTATACGGAATTTTACTATACTAAAGCTAAAATTTTTCTTTTTATTTAGATAGAAAAGGGGAGATGATATGGGCTTACCCTCTGTATGCTATGAAAATGTTTTTATTAGTACTGGTTAATAAAGAAGCTGTTTCAGTCAATGGCTTAGCAGAGAAAAACCAGGCAGGAAACCCAAATAGAGATATAGAGAGAGTGTGTAAGGTGGAATCAGAGAGATGTCATGAAGCTGCTGAAGGAGACAGATGCCACCTATGGACCAGTAAGCCACAGCCTCATGCCAATACATAGGCGAATAGAAATGGGTTAATTTAAAATGCAAGAATTAGTTAATAAGAAAACGGAGGTCATTGAACAAACAGTGTTTTAATTAACATAGTTTCTGTGTAATTATTTGGGTCTGTGTGGCCAAGAAATGAAAGAGCAGTCTCCTTTTACACACTTGGAAACAGCTCAGTGGATAAAATCACTGGCTACAAAAGTCTGAAGACCAGGATTCAAAACCCCAGAATATACAGAAAAAGGCAGATGTGGCGATTCATATCTGTAATCCCAGGGCTGCTCTAAGGCGATGGGGAATAGAAGTGGAGGGAGTAAGTAAGAGAGTCACCCTGATGCTCTCTACCTCAAACAAAGTAGAAGGCATAACTAACTACCACAAGTTGCTGACCCTACTCTCACTATGGCAATACGTGCCTGCACTTAGGCTCTGTAAACAAACACATTTCAAAAATAAAAAAGAAAGGAAATTAACTAGAGAAAGAAAAGCTTAGCAATTAAGAAACCAAAGGCATCCTTGTCAAAAATCAGGTGTTCATACGTGTATATATTAATCTGGTCTTCAATTTGAATCCATTGGTCAACCTCCCTGATTTTATACTAGTACTAAGCTGTTTTCATTACTGTAGTTCTGTAATAGAGCTTGGTGTCAGGGATGGTGATCCCTCTGGAAGTTCCTTTATTGTACAGGATTGTTTTGGCTGTCCTGGGTTTTGTGATTTTTCAATATGAAGTTGATTATTGTTCTTTCAAGGTCTGTGAAGAATTGTGTTGGGATTTTGATGGGAATTTCATTGAATCTATAGATTGATTTTGGTGATATTGTCATTTTTACTATGTTGATGCTTCCTATACAAGAGCATGGGGGATCTTTCCATTTTCTGGTGTCTTCTTCAATTTCTTTCTTCAAAGACTTAAAGTTCTTGTCAAATAGGTCTTTCACTTCCTTAGTTAGTGTTACCCACTAACTAATATTTTATATCATTTGTGGCTATTGTGAAAGGTGATGCTTCTCTGATTTCCCTTTCAACTTCTTTATCGTTTATGTATAGGAGGGCTACTGATTTTTTGGAGCTGATCTTATATCCTGCCACATCACTGAAGGTGTAGATGTTCTGTGGTAGAGTCAGTTATGTACACTATCATATCATCTGCAAATAATGAAAATTTAATTTCTTCCTTTCCAATTTGAATCCCCTTGATCTCCTTGTGTTGTCTTATTGGTATTGCTAAAACTTCAAGAACTATGTTGAAGAGATATGGAGAAAGTATACAGTCTTGCCTTTTTTCTGATTTTAGTGGAATTGCTTTGAGTTTCTCTCCAATGAATTTGATATAAGCTGTCGGCTTGCTGTATATTGCTTTTTATTATATTTAGATATGATCCTTGTATCTCTAATCTTTCCAAGACCTTTCCAAGACACATGAAGTGGTGCTGAATTTTGTCAAATGCTTTTTCAGCATATAATGAAATGATCATATTTTTTCTTTCAGGTTATTTATACAATGAAAAATAAAGAAAGCATCTTCAACAAATGGTGCTGGCGTAAGTGGATGTCAACATGTAGAAGAATGAAAATAGATTCATAAATATTGCCATACACAAAACTCAAGTCCAAATGGATTAAAGACCTCAATAAAAATCTAACCACACTAAACCTAATAGAAGAGAAAGTGGGAAATAGCCTTCAATGCATGGGCACAGGAGGCCATTTCCTAAATATAACCCCAGTAGCACAGACACTGAGAGCAACAATAAATAAGTGTGACCTTTTGAAACTGAGAAGCTTCTGTAAAGCAACGGACACAGTCAATAAGACAAAAAGGCAGCCTGCTGAATGGGAAAAGATCTTCACCAACCCCACATCAGACAAAGGACTGATCTCCAAAATATATTAAGAACTCAGGAAATTATACATTAAAATTCTAAATAACCCAATTTTAAAATGGGGAACTGAACTAAACAGAATTCTCAGCAAAAGATACTTAAGGAAATGTTTAACTTCCTTAGCTATCAGGGAAATGCAAATCAAAACAACTATGAGATACCATCTTACACATGTCAGATGGGTAAGATCAAAAACACTAATGATAGCCTATGCTAGAGTGGATGTGGAGTAAGAGGAACATTGCTGGTGGAAATGAAAACTTGTACAAACAGTTTGGAGATCAGTATGACAGTTTCTCAAAAAATTGGGAGTCAAACTACCTCAGAATCCAGCAATACCACTCTTGGGGTTTACCCAAAAGATGTGCAATCATTCTACTAAAGTATTTGTCCAACTATGTTCATAGCAGCATTGTTTGTAATAGCCAGAGCCTGGAAACAACCTAGATGCCCCTCAGCTGAAGAATGGATAAGGAAAGTGTGGCACATTTACACATTAGAGTACTATTCAGCGGTAAATAAATAAATAAATGACATCTTGAATTTTTCATACAAATTGATGGAATTAGAAAATACTCACTGGAGAGAAATAAACCAGACCCCCCCCAAAAAAATGAATATGGTATGTACTCATTCATAAATGGATACTAGCTGTAAACAAAGGACATTGAGCCTGTGGTTCGTGATCCTAGAAAAGTCAAGTAGTAAGGTGGACCCAAAGAAAACCACATATAGACCCATCTGGAAATTGGAAACAGACATGATCACCTGACAGAATTGGGAGCATGGGGATGGGGAGGGTAGAAGGAAAGGAAGAGGGGGAGGAGGAGGGGAAGGAAGGTTGAGGAGAACTTGAAGGAGTGGGATAGTCGAGATGGAGGAAGAACAGATATGAGAGCAGGGAAAGAGATATCCTGATTGAGGGAGCCATTGTGGAGTTAGCAAAAAACCTGCCTCTAGAGAAATTCCAAGAATCCACAAGGATGACCCCAGCTAAAACCCCAAGCAATAGAGGAGAGGCTACCCGAATTGGCCTTGTCCCGTAGCCAGACTGATGATTGTCTTAAGTATCAATACAGAATCTTCATCCAGCAACTGATGGAAACAGAGGGAGAGACTCACATCGGAGCACTGGGCTAAGCTCCCAAAGTCCATTTGAAGAGTGGAAGGCATGAGAATATGAACATCGAGGTCAAGACCATGAAGGGTTTATGCACTGAAAAAGTTTACTTGAGCTAATGGGAGCTCACCAACTCCTGCTTGACTGGAAAGGAACAAGCATAGGACCAGAGTGGTCCCTCTGAATGTGGTTGACAGGTGTTCGGCTGGGGCAGACTGAGGGGCCACTGGCAGAGGCACTGAAATTTATCTCTATTGCATGTACTGGTTTTTTGGGATCCTGATCTTTTTGGATGTATACCTTGCTCAGCCTAGATGTAGTAGGGAAGGCCTTGGACTCTCCACAGGCCAAGGTGCCTTACCCTCCCTTGGGATTGGAGTGGGTGGGGTAGGGGTGTGTGGAGAAAATGGGAGGAGGAAAGGGAGTCGAAATTTGGATTGGTATTTTTTTTAAAAAAATTCTAATAAATTTAAAAAAGAAAACAAAGGTATCCTGATGGAGTTCAATAGCTCTGG
Source organism: Myodes glareolus (assembly GCF_982192425.1). Classification (NCBI taxonomy): domain Eukaryota; kingdom Metazoa; phylum Chordata; class Mammalia; order Rodentia; family Cricetidae; genus Myodes; species Myodes glareolus. Next base: position 29,705,159 of record NC_142048.1, on the reverse strand, counting down.
AAAGCTGTCAGGACATACCCTCATTCTTTATGAAATTTGGTTACAATTTGTCTTTTTCATATTGCAATTGCAGATTTCTATCAGTTATAGCACTTCTAACATCTCCAACAAGGATAAAGTTAGCCTCGTTTAGCATACAATAGGAGACACTCTTTGACTTATTTGGTACATCTATAATCATCAGCTATCAAAAGTTCACAGCTTTTGTAACAGAGACTGGTAGTACAGATCTTTAATCCCGGTACTCAGGAGGCAGAGGCAGACAGATTCGTGAGTTCAAGGCCAGCCTGGTCTACAGAGTAAGTTCCAGGACAAACAGAGATACACAGTAAGAACCTGTCTTGGAAAATAGATAGATAGATAGATAGATAGATAGATAGATAGATAGATAGATAGATAGATAGATAGATAGATGTTAAAATTAAAAAGTAAAATCCATGGCTTTTGGGCTACCTGGAAATGGAAAAATCAAATCAGTGTTCATATGCAGCAGCGAAGGAAACTCAAAGAAATGGAAGAAAGTGTTCCACTAGAGAATTTTCATCATTTCCTGAGCACTAAATGATGATATGGTAAAGAGATCTTTTGTAAGCCATTTGCAGCAAGCAGTGGAGGACACAGGCAGCAAAAATCTGGCATATCCTCACCGACTCTCCTTGGATACACTGGGCAGCCACTGCCAACTGACTATAAATCTGTTTCTCCTACCCTGGACTGCCTGAGTATTCTTCCTAAACAATCTCCTAGGAAATCACTGGCAACTAAGTTGAGTTTGTGTGGAAGATAAAGTCTGCCTGCCAAACCTGGGCTAGGATAGTAATTATATTAAATGAGAAAAATCTTTCCAGCTTCTTTTTTTTATTTTACATAAAATTCTACCAAAAGCTTAATATAGAAAGGAAAGAAATCTCCCTCTCTGTCTCTCTCTGCCACTCTCTGCATCTCTCTCTCTCTCTCTCTCTCTCTCTCTCTCTCTCTCTCTCTCTCTCTCTGTGTGTGTGTGTGTGTATTCATGTCTGTGTTCTTTGCAAAGAGACCAGAGGTTGACACTGTCAAGCCTGTCAAGGCTTACCAAAAAGGGCTAGCATGCTCCTGTTTCCATCTTCCCAGAATTGAGATTACAGGCACGCACTTTTCTGCCCATGGGTTGTGAGGGACCTCCGAACTCAGGTCTCTGTGCTTCCCGCTGAACTCTCTCCCCAGAGAATTCTACCCATGCATGCCATGCTGCCACTTTAATTGGGGCGTCACTTTGTACCATGTAGGCTCACTTTACTGCAAACATTGGATAAATGGATTTCCTTCTGATGATAAGGAATTCCAGGCATCTGAGAGCAAACGGAACAATTATTTTAGGAAGACTTTTTCCCAGATCCCTCGTAAGCACACCATGTGTTTGGGGATAATCCACCTTTTTCAGAAGTCACACTGCCTCTATTAAACTCTCCAGTCCGACCCTACACAGAGAGTTTGAAAGAAATTCTAATAGGAGTCATTGAAGTATGATACATAAAGGCAAAGATGACCAAAAATAGTTTATTACAAATCAATTCAGAAGTCTCCATCTTATTTCTGTTTCCCTAAAGATTCCACAGACCTAATGTTAAAGCAATGCATGGCTTTTCTTTTATCTTAGCCACTGTGAAAGATCAGCCAGCTGTTTTGAAAATGTATGCTTCTAAATCTTTGCAACAACTGTCAGAAATTGGTCCTCTGATTAATGCACACACCCAGACATGCACGCACATTATTACAGACAAAAACTTTGATTTACTCCACATACACAATTATAGAAATGTCAAGAGTGAGTGTATGTGGAGGCAAAACACTGTCACTTTCTTTTTCCCTCTTTCTGTGAGGTCAAAAACAAGGGACGGTCTGAGCCTTTATATTTTATGTTGCCTGGAGGCTAATACGGTTGTTTGCCAAAGTTTCATGGATTCTGTTAAAAGCAATGACACTCACAGGTCAGAGATGAAGGACTACTACGGCTCAACAAATGGCAGCAGCCAGAGCGCTGGCCTCCTCTAGATGCAGTTCCAAGGCATCATTCCCAAAGGATAGCTCACAGAGACAGATAGTCAGGGACACTCGCCTCTGTGCCAAGATACAGGAAAGGAATCTTGAACTTGCGGAGCCCAGATATTTTATGCTTGGCAGGAAGCTTGCCTCCTGTCTGCCTGCCATGCTCTAAAGCCGTGCTTCTCCGCCATCGTAATGCTACGACCTTTTAATACACTGCCGAGTGCTGTGCCGGCCCCCAACCATAAAATTATTTCGTTGCTACTTCATATTTTTGCTACTGTTATGAATCATAATTTAAAAACTTGATTTGCAGGATATCTGATATGTGACCCCTGTGAAAGGGTGATTTGAACCCTGAAGGAGTCATGACCCACTAGCTGAGAACAACTGACATAAAGGAGTAATATTTTATCTTCATACTAGGATTTAAGGAAAAAGTACCATTTGTCCTAGAGAGAGAGACTCTACATCTGCCAATAAAATTTGCTATAAGACAAAACTATACGGAGGAAAAATTGCACTGAACAAAAGGATTCAATCTCTGTGCCCACAAAATGCGAGGCAGTGCGCAGGTGCGGGGGAAAAAAAGCTGCTGACAGAAATGAACGACAAATTTTAATTTGTTAGGCAGTACAGATGAGTTCTGCACAGCCAAAATCTGACTAAACTGATACTCATCAATCCATTTCATGAGAGATGTTGTCAACAAGAATTTTCTAAGTATTCTACTGATTGATTACTCTCGTGCAACTTTTAGAGAAATACCGGGGATGTATAAATTGGAAAAGGGACATATTTTAGAAGGAAGTACTTTCCATTTCATTCCCGTCTCTTTACTAGTTAGTAAATACACTGAAAGGAGGCGGGGGACAGTTTTACAGAGGAGTCTTGTCCACTTAAATCAATCCCTTAAGCACACTGTGGCATATATTGGCTACTGCTTTTTCTTTGGGGCCACATGTGTTACACATATTTAAATTAAAATATCAAGATTAATCTCTGTAGCCCAGAAACCCAGCTGTAATTTAGACGAACATATTCAACTTAACTAGAATAATGTTTGTGCTACAAAATAGCAATTCACTCTGTATTTTCTAATCTAAATCTGTAGTTAAGTGGTGTGGTGCTGTGAACAAGAATATAGTTTGGCATGAGCTGAAGTAACTCTGATCCTGTGTGCAGCCTGCTCAGGTTTGGAAAGGCCATCACGCACACACTTGAGTTCCACAGGATCTCTGATCAGCCTAGTTCAGGCAAAGATCTCACTTCAACACCCATTCCCGCCTCTGAATGGCTCTCACGTCCGCCCCCTCCCCCCCCATCCTCCCCGGGACTATTGAGCCCTGTGCTCCCTGGTAGCGGCAGGGCTCTATTTCTTCTCCGTTGCTGCTTTAACAAGCAGTATATTTCTAGGTGTGCTCACAGATTTAATATAAATATTTTAAGTTGTATACCAACCGTGAATCCAGACTGTTTGATCTGAGGCCTTTCCTGGTGAGCTATGGACTAGAGTGAAATTCTCGGGACATATGTGCTCTCAGCTATTATTTATAAAGGCCCCTGTGTTGTCAAACCTTTAAATATTCCACATGCTAGAAGATTCCTCTGGTTTCTGTACTCTTAAATTGCCTATTTCTTTTTAAACAGAAACTGAAGGAATAATATGCTATTATATAGTACAATTAAAAACATTTGTAGTATGATAGGGCCTCTCTTGGGTATATTCCCAAGAGTGGAATTGCTGGGTCCTGAGGGAGGTTGACTCCCAGTTTCCTGAGAAACCGCCACACTGATTTCCACAGTGGCTGCACAAGTTTGCATTCCCACCAACAATGGATGAGTGTTCCCCTCTCTCCACATCCTCTCCAGCATAGGCTATCATTGGTGTTTTTGAGTTTGGCTATTCTGACAGGTGTAAGATGGTATCTCAAAGTGGTTTTGATTTGCATTTCCCTGATCGCTAAGGAGGTTGAGTATGACCTTAAGTGCCTTTTGGCCATTCGAAGTTCATCTGTTGCGAATTCTCTGTTCCGTTCAGTACCCCATTTTTTAATTGGGTTAATTAGAGTTTTAGTGTCTAGTTTCTTGAGTTCTTTGTATATTTTGGAGATCAGACCTTTGTCTGATGAGGGGTTGGTGAAGATCTTCTCCCAGTCAGAAGGTAGCCTTTTTGTCTTACTGACAGTGTCCTTTGCTTTACAGAAGCTTCTCAGTTTCAGAAGGTCCCATTTATTCAAGAGATGCCCTATCATACCACAAAAGCATTTGTTCTACTATGTTCATAGCAGCACTATTTGTAATAGCCAGAACCTGGAAACAACCTAGATGCCCCTCAATAGAAGAATGGTTAAAAAAGGTGTGGAACATATACACATTAGAGTTTTACTCAGCGGTAAAAAGCAATGATATCTTGAATTTTGCATGCAAATGGATGGAAATAGAAAACGCTTTACTGAGTGAGGTAACCCAGACCCAAAAAGAGGAATACGGTATGTACTCACTCATAAGTGGATTCTAGCCATAGTTAAAGGTATTTGAATCTATAATTCGTGATCCTAGAGAAGCTAAATGAGAAAGTGAACCTGAAGAAAGTCATATAGTTATCCTGCTGGATATTGGAAGTAGACAAGATTGCCAGGCAAACTTGGGTGCACGGGGGTGGGGGTGGAAGTAAGGGGAGATGGTTAGAGAGAAGGGAGAGGGGGAGGTTTGGGGATGGCTTCGGGGAATGGGATGCGGGGGAAGGAGGAAGGATGGATATGGGAGCAGGGAAGTATATATCTCAACTAAGGGAGCCATTTTAGGGTTTGCAAGAGACTTGATTCTGGAGGGGTTCCCAGGCTCAAGGAGAGGTCCCCAGATTGTTCCCTGGGCAGCAGAGAAGAGGGTGCCTGAACTGGCCTTGGCCCATAACCATACTGATGAATAATTTGCATATAACCATAGAACCTTCATCTGGCGATGGATGGAGATAGAGACAGAGACACATATTGGAACACTGGACTTAACTCCCTAGGTCCAAATGAGAAACAGGAGGGAGAACGTGAGCAAGAAAGGCTGGACCAGAGGGAACTTCCATCTGACGATAGATGGAGATAGAGATGGAGACCCACACGAGCACTGGACTGAGCCCCCAAGGTCCAAATGAGGCGCAGAAGGAGGGAGAACATGAAAAAGGAAATCAGGACCGCGAGGGGTGCGTTCACCCACTGATACAAGGGGACTGATCTAATGAGAGTTCACCAAGGCCAGCTGGACTGGGACTGAACGAGCATGTGATCAAACCGGAGTCTCTGAATGTGGCTGACATGGGGGCTGACTGAGAAGCCATTGACAATGGCACTGGGTCTTGTTTTGTCTGCATGTACTGGCTTTTTGGGATCCTAGTCTGTTTGGATGCTCACCTTCCTAGACCTGGAGGGAGAGGGGAGGAACTTGAACTTCCCACAGGGTAGGAATCCCTGACTGCTCTTAGGACTGGAGAGGAAGGAGGAGAGGGAGTGGGGGGGGAGGAGGAGAGGGAGTGGGGGGAATGGGAGGATATGGGGAGGAGGGGAGGAAGTGGAAATTTTTATAAACAAATAAATAAATTAATTAAAAAGAAATTTGTGAAGGCAAAGTAGTGAAGGAACTGGTATGAAAACATGTTTTCTTTTCCCTCTTTCTGTTCCCCTCATTTGTGATCTGTGTTTTACGCCTGAGTTTTTCACTCTCATTAATATTAAGCTTGTCACGGGAGCGCCGTATCCTATCCCAACAATTCCCTCATTCCTCAAATACTACCTATAAATCTTCACCTTGTCCGAATTGGCTTACTTCAAATTATTCTTCTCAAGTGTGGCTTCCTAATCAGTATCTTGCTGCCAGCTTCCCACATGGAGGAAAATCAGCAAGCCATCCATGCTGTGGAGAGAGCTGATGCAAGGGTGCTTTAGACCCTCTGAAAGCACATGCAGCATGCAGGCTGCTGTCCACACTTGCTTTTATACCCTGTCTTGCTATGCCTGTCTGGAAAACAAGAAGCACAGGCAAGGTAAGAACTGAATGAACCCAGTTAACTCTGAGCTGGTTTGCATTTTTTTTTCCTCAATGCAAAGCCATAATGACTTTTTAAAGCAAAACTCAAAATGAAAGAGATGAATTTGAGTAGTTTCCTGGAGTAATTATGCAACTAAGACACATATACACTTCTGAGGGAGTTCAAAATCCTTTGTGTAAAGTCTTTTCAATTAAGAGTCATGTATACTAAGCAATGTTTTAACTTTTTAAAAAATATAATGAATTTATTTTTTTCCTGTAACCTTCAGAGACTCGACTGGCTTAATAGATTACAAAAAAAATTCTTTTGCTTATATTTAAATTATTGTTGACATGGAAATACCTAAGAAAGTTATGATGAAGTTTGAAAAATTTGATGTACCTTATGAGGACATATTATAACTGGCCCCATGCGGTCAGCGAAAATGCTAGGCAGCCGCTCACACTGAATGAGCATGATTTTTGTAAGAGTTTGCTGTGAGTTAGCTAAGCCTATATAACCTAACAGTAGTTTTATCTGAATATTCAAAACTAATTACTTTGCTGTGCATATTCTTCAAAAAGCTAAATCAGTGTTGCCCACACACCAGGCTTGTTTCCTTCCTAATACACCTATTTTTAAGAACTTTCATTGTGTTTTTCAAAATTAGCTGCCATTACATTCAGACCCCCCCTTTGTATCACTGCCTATAGTCATAGTCACCCCAGATGAAGAGGAAATTTGTTTATTCAAGACCCATACCTGTCAGGCAATATTGTCATCTCACAAACCAGAGAGATTCCTGCGCATGCCTGGTACTCTCTGGAATCTTGTCAGCAGCCAGAGCACACAGTACAGGTACTGACTAAAGAAACGCATGTATTTTCAGGAGGGAGAAAAATGAAAGTCCAAATGGAATCAGGGAAAGAGGAAGTGAAAAGATGAAATGAGAGAGAGAGAATGGGCTTTCGATTTTTATTACTTAGACATTTTTCCTATGTTAACTATGAGTTTAAATTTAATTAAATAAACACATCATGGAAAGATTCCAGTGAACACAATATTTTTCGATATTGATAGTGAGATCACCCGATTATTTTTTTAATTATAGATAACTTTACTTTCACAAGATAGAGATAGGAGAGTAAATATCTTTCTCTAGTGGATAAATTAAGTTAAAGGGACTTTTTCTCTTTTAAACTTTATTTTTCTTTTTCCTTTTGTTTGTTTCTTTGCTTGTTTGAGGCAGGGTCTCAATGTGCAGCTGTGGCTGGCCTAGAATACTCTACATAGACTATTTTAGCCTCAGACTCTCAGAGATTTGCCTCCTACTAGTGAGTTCTAGGGTTAAAGGCATACACTACCATTCCAAGATACTATTTCAGGTTTCAAATTTTGAATGCCCTGCACCATTTCACCATGGAGATACTGTCTGAACAACTAGTCATTGAGAGACATGATACTCGTCTGAACATCTCAGAATGTGCTCACACAAACTGAGAGAGCTACAATGTCTTTAGGCAATTCACTCTTACAAAGAAAGTTGCATATGATTCCTGAAGAGTGAAAAATATCATTATGCATTTTGTTGTGTTGTGTTGTCCCTGGTTGTGTCTTTGAAGGCATTTCATACTCTTCAATGTGTGTGTGTGTGTGTGTGTGTGTGTGTGTGTGTGTGTGGGTGTGGGTGTGGGTGTGTGTGTGTAAGAGAGAGGGGGGAAGGAAAGAGAAGGGTATATTTTACACAAATATGAAATTGTCCCATATCTATTTACAAATTATCTTTCATTTTTTATTAGTGATGATTAAGTTCTGTAAGATCTGTGAAGTTTATAAGGAATAAACCCCATTTTTTGAGTCTTAAGATTTGAGGTCATTGGACTAAGGACTGGTCTCATCTTCCTCCTAACTTGGAAGAGTTTCTGATCTTACCTTGTAATTTTGGCTGGGAAGTAGCATCTTCTACTTAGTATCAAAGTATGTATCTCTTCTACAGCTTCAATTCACATTTCTTTTAGGTTGACTGTGTTTAAATGTTATTTCAATCACTGATATCTCTGTCAGATCAACACTATAATCTAAAAGTAGTAAAAGTAGTACTATTTCTGAAGCTGATATAAAACTTTTTCTGTGTTTTGTTTAGTTTTGAGAATATAATTTAATTGCAAGCCACCTTTCCTTTTCCCCCATTCAAACCCTCCCACAGAGCCTTTTCCACACTCCTTCAAGTTGGTGAGCTTTGTTTAGTAATTGCAATTGCATGCATATATGTATTTTTATATACACATATTCCTAAGTATGTTATGTTCCATCCTTATCATGTCACTTGCATGCATGTTTGTGCTGACCATTTGACACTGGACAACCAATCAGCATGTATTTCCCTTGGGAAGACCACCTTTCCCATTCCCAGCTTTACTTGGTTGCCAGTGCTTCTTTGTGTAAAGTTAGGCCTTGTGGGCTTCTCACCTTCCATTTTGGCACGTCCATTGGTGCCACTCTTGCTCAGATCACATTAATTCAAACTGTTGTAAATTAATTGTGTTCACTTTTCTCTTTGGGTCATTGACACCCATGTCCTCAGAAAGTCACCTCTATAATGTTTCTTACTTCTTCTATCCTCCTCTGCATGATAGAGGCCATCTTGATCTCTAAATTCTTCCTCAATATGACCTTCCTTTGGAAAGACCAGAAGGAATCACAAACTGCCAACTGTGTGAGCTGTGAAAATAGTGTGCATGCATCCTGTTTGTTTTAAAGATGCTCAGGTGAAGTCTCTGGAAAAAGCAGCACACTTTTCAAAATAAGAACCCGAGAGACAGCGCCATCAGCAAGACAAGAGGTGTTTCCAACACCTGATCCTTGGTAAAAACATCAGTTCAACTGGAACAAATACCATCAAATCAAAATGCTTCCCCAAGAGTGAAGATATTAAGCTGACAGGTTATACAACATAAGAGTGAAGCATAGCAATAATAAACCAGGGCCTAGGGAGATGGATCAGTGGTGAAGGGCACACACTGTTTTGCAGAGGATTCAACTTCACTTCCCAGCAACCATGTCATGCAGCTCACGACCACCTGATACTCCAGTTCCCAAGAATCCAACATTTACAACTTCTGCAGGTACCTGCCCTCTTGTGTACCCACAAGAGGTACACATACCCACAGACTCTGACATATCATTTAAAAAAATAAGAAATATATCTTTTTAAAATAATAAAATGTAGACATTAAAAGGATAGGAATTAAGTTGAACACTTCTTCATCCTCTCTACCCAATACTAGAGAAACTTCATTGAGGAAATAGCTCTTCTGGATGAGGGTCTGCCACAGAAACTTCAGTTCCAAGCCCACTACAGAGACCCTGGCTTCGTGGCAGATAGATCCCTTTGACTTATGTTTCAGTAGGGACAGAAGTCTTGAATAACATTATAGGGCAACTGGAGCCAGCAGACAAATTCAGGATTTTCCATCCAACAACAGCAGTGTGAATTCATTCACCTCGAGCACACATAGAAGCTTTTCCAGGATAGATCGTATTTGACGGCAGAAAACAAGACTATACAATTCAAAAATACTAAAAGTCACATCCACCATCTATTTCAACCATAATAGTATGAAACGCAAAGTCAATAAAAGGAAATGTGGAGAAATTAAGTATATAAAAAGATATGAAATAATGATCTGGAAGCAACTATGAGCCAAAGAGAAGAATTAAAAGAATAAAAGAGAAGTAAGAAAAAAAATCACAAAATGGAAAATGAACACATAACATAGGACAACAAAATATCTCCAGGAGAGCTGCTGCCATCTGCACCTGTCTGGAGGAAGGACTTCTGAGGAACTGCTGATATCAGATCACAAAGACATGCAAAAGGACATCCAAGTTCAAACTCAGGAAAAGGCAAAACAGATTAAGGTGAAAGTTGGGGGAAATGCAGACCAGAGAGACAACAGAAGATAACAACAAAACCATAGGCTCAAATATGAAAATAATAATCACAATAACTTGAAAAACCCTTTCCTACACTACAAAATAGAGAGACGATTCTGGGAGTGAAATCACAGCAAAAATTCCAGGAGGAATTACAGCAAACAAAAAAGAATGCGGAAGAAGAACAAAGTCAAATAATACAAAAGACAGGAAGCTATGTTTCTAGCGACATGCAGTCTTTCAAAACAGAATTATGAAGAAAGAGAACGTTTGAGCAGACTAAAGGGAGATTGAGTTAGTAATGAGAAACTTCTCATCAATGAGTCACTCAGCTGAAGACTTGATTGCCTCAGTCTCTAATTCCACAAGGCATCTGTAAAAAAAAAAAAAAAATCCATCCTTCTACCCTTTCAAAAGTAAAAACTTAAAAGGGAAGAACTCTTCCAATTTAGTTTTTCCAGGCCAGCAGTGCTCTGGGTGTCAAACCAGAGAAGGATGCTCCAAGAAAAGCAAATGACTGCACAGGATCCCTCATAAACAGAAGCACAATTCGAAAACGGAATAGGAAACTGAATTCAGGCCCACATTAAAAGGTTCACTTACTATATTAGAGTCGGGTTTATATCAGAGATGCAAGAGTGTTTCAACACAGATAGACCAGTAAATGAGATTACACATTAGCAAAATGCAGAGTCCTGTGAACCTTTCAACAGAGGCAGAAAAAACAGTGAGAAAACTTTACATCCTGTCATGATAAAAAACAAAAAGTATTCTCAGAAAAGTAGTTGTGGAAGGATCATGCAGCACAATAAAAACCTCATGGAACAACCCACAGGTAACATCAAACTCAGCAGTGAGCAGCTGAGCATTTTTCCTCTAAGGCCAGGAACAAGACAGCAGAGTGCTGGAAGTTCTGTATAGAGAAATTGGAAAAGAGAAAGGCATAAAAGTCATACAAATCGATACATTGTCTTTGTTCCTAGACTATGAGCATGTGTTTATAATTCCCTGCTTAGGGTTACTATTGCTATGATGAAACATTGCAATCAAAACCAGCTTGGGAAGGAAAGGATTTATCAGGTTTACATCTCCCTAGTCACAGTCTCCTGCAGGAAGCTAAGAGAGGAGCTCAAACCAGGTGTGAACTGCTGTGGAATAATCCTCCTGCACACTGTGAATGTGTATTACTCTTATTGGTTAATAAAAAGCTGCCAGGCTGGTAGCTGGGCAGGAAGTTAGGCGGGAAAGCCAAACTGAGACTGATGGGAAGAAGGAGGGTGGGGTCTGGAGGCCTCAGCCAGATGCAGAGGGAGCAGAAGATGAATGTGCCAAGCTAATAAAGGTGCCGCCACATGGCAGAGTTAAATAAAAAAAAAAAAAACGTGAATTATCTTAAAATGTAAGACCTAGATAGTAATAAGCCTGAGCTACTTGCCAATCATTTGTAATTAATATAAGCCTCGGTGTGATTATATGGGAACTTCTGGTAAAATAGAAACTTCTGCCTAATGTGAAGCTGGAGGCAGGAGCAGAGGCCATGAAGGGATGCTGCTTACTGGATTGTTTCTCATCGCTTGTTCACCTGCTTTCTTACATAACCCAGGGCCGCCAGCCCAGGGTGGTAACAACTACAATGGGCTAGGCCCTCACATATTCACCACTAATTAAGAAAATGCTCTATAACAATGATTTAAAACCTATGGTATGAGAACCCTTTGGAGGTTTCCGTATCAGGAATCCTGCATATCAAATATTTACATTACAGTTAATAATAATAGCAAAATTACAAATATAAAACTGCAACAGAATAGTTTTATGGTTGGGAGATCACTGCAACATGAGGAATTGTATTAAATGGTCACAGCATTAGGAATGTTGAGAACCACTGCTCTATAGGCTTGGCTGAAGCTCAGTCCTATGGATGTATTTTCTTAACTGTGGTTCCCTTCTCTCAGATGTCTATAGCTTGTGCCAAGCTGACAAAATGTACCCAACACAATACCTTAGAATCCACCCCTAAACAGGTAAAAACAAATGAATTAATTTAGTAAAATTAAAAGATATACTCAACATCCATACATCGGAAACATGTTTATACCACAATAGTAAGCTGTTGTCCCACAAAGCTAAGAAAATGACTTTGTTTCCCAAAAGGACAAAACACCTAGGAATAAACCTAACACGTGAGAGGAAGAATCTGAACAGGGGACTGTGAAACAGCAACATAAAGAAACAGAGATTCATTGCTAAACGATCATTCTGTTAAAAGTGATGATGCTCCGTGTCGGTAAAATCTCTACACTATTTTTCACAGAAATGGAGAAAACCCCCAGAATTTACATGAAATTACCAAAAACTCCAAGTAGCTGAAACTTTCTTGAGACAGAAGACCAGAAGTAAAAGCACCTTATTTTTAAAAATATATTACAAAGCTATAGTAGTCAAAACATCATGAAAGTGGAATAAATTGGATACACAGACTAATAGAATATAAGAGAGAGCACGGAAATAAACTGGCACATTTGTAGCCAATTGAACTTTGACAATGGTGTTGAGAACACTGATGAAAATCAGACAACACCTACAATAATTCATATGGGGAAAACAATATTCACATTCAAAAGAATGAAACTGTATTCTTTTTTATTAATTTATTTATTTGTTTATAAAAATTTCCACTTCCTCCCCTCCTCCCCATACCCTCCCATTCACCCCACTCCCTCTCCTCCCCTCCCCAATCCCTCCCCTCCTTCCTCTCCAGTCCTAAGAGCAGTCAGGGTTTCCTGCCCTGTGGGAAGTTCAAGTTCCTCCCCCCTCCCTCCAGGTCTAGGAAGGAGAGCATCCAAACAGAGTAGGATCCCAGAAAGCTAGTACATGCAGACAAAACAAGACCCAGTGCCATTGACAATGGCTTCTCAGTCAGCCCCCATGTCAGTCACATTTAGAGACTCCGGTTTGATCACATGCTCGTTCAGTCCCCATCCAGATATTCTTGCTTCAAATTATATGTAAAAATCAGCTTAAATTCATTAAAAACATAAGCAAAACAAGAAACTATAAAACTACCAGAACAAAAGCATGCAGGAAAATATTCTGTTCCCCTATTGGTGCATATTCATTACACACAGTACTGGATTTCTTATGGACCTGTTCATATAGACAATGTACTTGGAGCATATTTTTCCACACTCCTCTCCACTCCCTTTTCTTACTTGTCCACTTATAATTATCCTTGTTGTCCTCAACAGCTTCATTTCTACATTCCCATTATATTTGCATACGTGACTTTATGCATCTGTATAAAATCTAGCAACAGAGGCTGGAAAGACAGCGTAGTGGTTAAGACCACTTGCTGCTCTGATAGGAGACTTGGGTTCAACTCACGTCACCCTCATAGCAGTTCATAAACACATGTAATTCCAGTTTCAGGGAATCATATACATTCTTGGGGCCTCTTTGTGCACTAGACACTAATGCAGTACACAGACAAACCACAAATACATATAAAATTATAATAATATTGGAAAAACAGATGAGAGAAAATAAGTGATTCTCTCTGGAGTGACTTGACATGCTTAAAACAACTGCCTGGAGGGCATTCATTTTCCTCAAAAGGGCCCAGTTTTGTTCTTTATGGTTGAAAAAATTCCATTGAGTGTATATAGCATGTTTTCTCTATTCAATCCTTTATAATGGATATGTAGGTAAGTTCCATGATTTTACTATTGTGAATAATGTGATAATAAACACTGGTCCACATATATCTCTATGATATGTTAATATAGAGTCCTTTGCTTAATAACCAAGGGTCATACTCCTGGGTTATATGGCAGATTTGGTTTGGGTTTTGTTTTGTTTCTGTCTATCTGTTTGGTTTGAGGACTCTCCATGATGATTTCCATAGTGCTAGCTTATGCTCTCATGGGCAGTGTATAAAAACTTCCTCCACATTATCATCAACATTGGTGGTATGTGCTTTCTTAATGACTGCCAAGGTCATTTTAATTTGCGTTTTTCTGAATTCTGGTTTAGTGTTTCGATTTCTTGGTTAAGTGTTTGGAGTTCCCAGTGTATTCTCAACATTAATAAGTTAACCAGTGCAGAGCTGGAAAAGACTTTCTTCAATTTTGTCAATTATCTCTTCTCTTAATTTAATCATTGCTTTGCACTTCAGAAGTTTCAGTTTTCTGAGGCTCCATTTGCAAATTGTTGATATTATTTCTTTGCCTGTGGCTATCATGATATTTTTTTTCTTCTTGTGCTTTTTCCTAACCATTTTGAGTTTCAGGTCTTATATTGAAAATTTTAATCTTTGTTCCATTTGTACACCATAAACAATAGACATCTAGTTTCATTCTTCTATATGTGGATATCCAGGCTAGGAAAACAATCTTGACATTGGACTAGAGAATAATGTCTTTTTTTGTAAGACATCAAAAGTACATATAACAAAAACCATCAAATAGGATTGAACTAAACTAAAGCCATCTACACAGCAAGTGAAAAGGTCAACAGAGAAAAAAATAATACCTAGCTCATAGAAGGAAATATTTTCAAACAGTTCATATGATAATGGGAAAATACCGTAAACATAAAAGAGAATTGAACAGATCCACAGCAGGGAAACAAATAGATTCATTATAAAATAAGCAACAAAACTGAACAGACATCTCTCTAAAGATGACATAAATGTGTACAGAAAAATGTGTGTCAAAAGTAATTATCAAGTAACTGAAAATTAAAATTTAATAAGTCAGTTTGTCATACCTAGTAGAAAAGCTCTTGTCACCATATGAGGCTATATACACATTAATTAGGTTATGTTGTAATAATTTCACAATGTACATTTACATCAAATACCCTATTGTAAACTTTAAATATAGATAATTTTATGAAAATTATACATCTGAACATCTATGGAATCCCATTTATAAAAGCATCCAATGATAAAGAAAATATATTTTATGGGAGCATATTCTGAAGAAAAATCTCTGTACACTTGTGTTAAGAACAGCCTTATTAACAATTAAGACCTGGAAATAATCGAAACATCAGAAGAAAGAATAAACAAGGTGTGATTTACTCCCTCTTGTACCTTTAGCTCTCAGTATTTCCCTAGCCATTTCTTCAGACCACATGTGTTCCACTACCCCATTTTATTATATTTTTACTTGGGTTGAAAGAGCACAGTTTCCCTGAAACCTCTCCACTCTGTAAGCTAATTAAAGTATAGTTCTTTAGGAATGGGAGCAGTGGGATCATATCAAGGGTAAACAATGTTGTTCCCAGAAGGCATGAGCTGTTAATTTTTTTTCCTGTGTCAGATAGTTTTCTTCCCTAGGACTTATTGCTCAGGGAGACCACAAAAGTACCCATAAGAAGGCAGACTGTTGCTACTGGTTTGGGTTACCTATCATTACTACCCGGAAAGATCTTAATTGCCACATATTTTGGTTGCAGGGGACAAAGAAATCAATCTTGAACTGACCAGGAAACTCTCTGCTTCCTGGCTTCTATGAAGGTGCTGGGGAAGAAAATGAATTAACGGTTTTATCCAGTCCTGCATGCTATAACAATGACTTACCAACCAAGATGTATCCAGTGCTGCAATAGTGGCAAGACTGATTGTGGGCATAACCAACGGCTCTGTTGATTGGTTCTGAGATCTGCTACATGGGAGAAAACTCATGCTTTGTACGATAAGCAACATCCTTGTAACCCTTGGCTAACAGAATCAATGCCCTAGGAGACAATCTATTGATGATATTGTTTTGCTAGATGATCATGTTCCCAAACTTCCTTCTAAATATTTATATTTATATCTATAGACATTGATTAGAGAAGCTTCTTATTGCAGAGGTTATTGGCTAATGCAATAACTCTTAACTGTTCAAAGGTATGAAAATAAGCAACAGTGAGTTCTCAACCATAGATGGGACACTAATAATAACAATAAAATCCTTTCCCAGGCTCAGGGAACAATGTAGAACAGAGGACAGAAAAAATATGAGTCAGAAGATGGAGAGGCATATCAGGCTGTCCTCAGAACGTGACATCACCATTGCATGCATAAACCATAGCTCTTGAATTTACTCATGCAAGATGCATATAAGCCACTTAAAAGTTCTATCATGCTTGGGGTGAGGGTCACTCATGATGTCCTATGTCATACTATGGAGATAATGGCAGTTGGCAACTCTGAGAAATGGTTGTTTTTCTTTGTGGGGGGAGAATTGATAGGCTGCCCATGCCCTAGTGGCTGACACCACAGACATGTGCATATGGGCCACACTAATTGGATTTAGTGAGTTACTTTTAAAACAGATATGATATTAAGGCAAGAAGGAGATGGGAAATATGATGGGAGGGGGCAAGAGGAGCTCGAAGAAGGGAGTGGGAGAATGGATGTGACAAAAATATACACTATATATGTATATGAAAATTTCCAAGCCTGAATCTTTTTAAAAAATTAAAGAATGGAATACTCCAGGGTTGGGATTAGCAATCAGAATTGTCTTTTAAAATAAATTTATCTATTTTACATCCTACATGCTGCTTCCTTTCCCTCCTCTCTTCCCAGACCCTCCCCATCCCAGCCCTTTTTCCCCACACCCTTTCCACCGTTTCTATTTAGGAAAGGTTCATGAATATCAGGATTCTTAATCAGACTGAATCCCACATATCACATGAAAGAATTTTGAAAGTGCAAGGAAAGCATGTGACTCATTTATTCAAAGTCCGTAGACAGCAAAATCACCCTTACAGAAATCAGAATCTAAAAAGAAAAAATAAACTTTCAGATGTGAAAAAACTTATAGAAGCTAGTGCCTTCATTGATGTGGTCACTGGTGGGCTCCAGTGGATGGTTTCACCCTTATTCCCATGCAGGTTGCCATGGTTAAATCCAATGGGCCCCAAAACAAAATCAAAGGCAGAGACCATAATGTGGAATGGAGGAATTGAAAGTAAGAATGTAAAAAGTTGATAGGAGTCTATCTTGGTTGGAATAACGGCTACAGGGTGGATTGGACTTATACATTTTTCTCTTTGAAAAGCTTACATTCACAGGAGCCAAAATCAAATTTTTTTTCACTGTTATAATTTGAGTACCAAAATCAAATTTTATACATAGAGTGATGCTGCTGGTTCAAATAAATTCAATATGAACAAATGAAATCACGAGCAAACAAGAGGAATCATCATTCATGGTATTGCTGATGGTTACTACTTGCTGATGAAGGGGTCAGTAATGATGTTCATCATCACACATCGGCATGAAGTGTGAAAAAAGCCTCCAAATGCATCAGATATGTCTATACCTTATCAGGTTTTCATGGAAAAACTAGATTTGGAAGATTTGGGGTGTAGAAGTGTCTATGTCTTTCAGACCAGAGTGAGTCAAGATGCTCTGTGTGATTTTTATTTAATAGCAATTTTATTTGAGTCTTTATCTTAAATTTTCCAGGGACTTACTTTACTCTTTTGGAAGGCATTGATAAAGGCATTGTTTATAGCACTCTCTAGGTAATCTATAGTCCTATGGTGATTTTGAAAACAAAAACTACACATTAAAAACTAAGAATTTCAGTTCCATAAAATTATACTTTGATGTCTACACACGGGTAAGTCTTTGCCCATCATAAGGCCAAACAAAGAAAAACCATCCACTTCTCAATCTTCATTTATTCTCACTCTTTTCCAAACAGCTGCTTTTGATCTTTCAGGTTAAGATAATAGGGTTAGGGGTTGAGAAAAATTATTCAATGGTTACAAGGATAGAAAGATTGCACTTTGAGGAAGCTCAGTGTGCAAACTATGAAGTTTTCTGAACTCTGCCTCTTATCCTTTCCCTCAAATCGGTAAGAATTTCTGACCAATACTTCTTCTCCTTGAGCCATTTTCTCTTTCTACAACTTCTCAGAATTTAACAGTCAAGCTCCAGCATCTTTAACCATGAGTGGAAACACAGGACTTGTAGTGGTGGCTTTGGATGGGACAGGAGGAAAGTACCTGAGCCTTGGTCCCTAGAGTGACATTGTCTACCATGCTCTGTTCACCAGCCAACTCAGACCTTGGCTGGCAAGTGAAATATTGTAGGAAGTAGGAATGGGGTAAAATATTGAAGAAACATGAAATAGAGAGTGAAACATAATCTAGAAAACCTGCTTCCACTTAGTCTCTAAAACAGGAAGGTGTCTATGTTTCAGACTCTTTAATTACACACACATTGTATTTCTTAAAAACTCACAAGTCTTGTGATGTTTGCAAAATAGATCCTCTTACAGCAGGAACATTCTGTTTCTTCTTCATTCTGATTTAAAAATAAATTAAAAACCCTAAACAATTGATTTCGTCCATCAGCAGCCAAAGCTTGACCTAACTTGCTCACTGGTAAAATTCTGTCTCAATCTAAATTCTTTCTGTTGCATGGGCATTTCTAAGCTGAAATTGCCTAAGACCTTTAATTTGACTTCCAATCAACGATGTGTAAAATCTCACAATGACAAAAATTTTGGCAGCTAGCATGGAAAAGTGAACATTGTAAGGACAAAAGGACAGAGTTCGCCCCTGAAAGTAATCAGACACTCTTCAAAGAAGGCTTCTGAAAATCAAAGCATGTACTGGCTAGGCAGAAACTTCATACCAACCATTTCTCCCAGAAGGTTAAATTACACCAATTCAATATCAGAGCTTTCAGTCCGGAGTAGATATTGAAGGGCGATATTCAATTCAGTGGGATAGCATTATCCAGTACAATTAAATCTAAAGCTATGACTAATGTGAACTATAAAAGGGTCACTCGATTTTACAAATGCCCTGCTCATGCAACATGCTTACTCATGCAAAGTATTTGAAATATATACGTGTTCAGAAATAACTTGATGGTAGTAGGAAGGAAAGGGGGAGGAGGGGAATGAGAGAGAGAGAGAGAGAGAGAGAGAGAGAGAGAGAGAGAGAGAGAGAGAAATACATAGAGAAAGGGGACAAGAAGATTTAAAGAGAAATCTAGACAACTTATTTCTTTCTATAATTTTCTGTAGATTTTGTTATCCATGATTTTTTTAAAAAAGCTGTTTAATTGTGTATATATCCATGGACTTAGCAGCATATTTTTTAAAAATTATAATAGATTTTTAATTGCTAACACCAAATTATCAATTTACAACTTCTAGGAGAAAAAAAATAGTTGGATGGCGATGTTAGTATGCCTGACTTTTGTCTTATAAAGCTATGAGGAAAACCTAGCTAGCCAACTGAGCACATGCTTGCCAGGGCTAACATCAGGTCATGGCCACTGGGCAGCACAAAGTGTTCTTAGTGAAATCACATGCAGTTGGACAAACACAATTTACCTGTTTAATAATGCTAGGTATGAACAACGGCTATAAAATGTCTACATTCCCGCCATTTTTATAAGTATCTATGACCTATGTATTAGTGTGCCAATTTACTCTATTCTCTTTCAAAGATAATTATGCTGTGAACACTGTTACTAATCAATTTACTAATAATAATTGCTAATATGAGTTTCATACCACAATAAAAATTTTAAATACCTAGTCTTCAGATGAAAAAATTGGAAATTTGTTTTTCCAGTTAGCTTATCAAAGCCATCTATACGATACACAGTGTCACAGGCAGAGATGGAATGTACGTCTTACTGAAATCCTGGACCAAGCTCAAAAGTACCATGACCCTTTATGTCCCCTCCCCCCCACCCGGCTACAATATTACTGTATTTCTCAACACTTCTGTGGTTCATTGATCTTGTGATCTGTTCTCATTAGACCTACACCCTACACCATATCAAGGCAGCCAAAAGACCAGCATGAACAGGGGAGAAAACCACGAAGTCTCACTCAAGGATCTATGTGCAGCTGATGGCTTCTGGGGAAAGGAGAGAACCCTTTCTTCAGGGACATGACCCCTAATACATGTTCCAGTGAATAGCCCTACACCAGCATACATACCGGAAGCACTAAGTGGAGTTAAATGTCCTCAGTAGGCTGAGGGGGGAGGGAGAGAGAGAGGAAGAAGAAGAGGAGGAAGAGAACATGATGTTGCGAGACTGTGGTGGTGAGAATTGTAGGGAGAGGGAGGATGAACTTGCCTAAACACATTGTACATGTCTACAAAATTCTTAAACAATCTTTAAAAACTGCAAAAATCATCGCTATAACATTGAGTACTGAGTATTCTGGTCAACTTCTCATCCCCCCCCCCCCACATACACACACAAACCTGCAGTTTCACAGACATTATCCAAATTTCAAAATATCCAGCACTAAGTCTCTCAAAAAACCTCTGACATGATGTTTTGGACGCGGAGAACAGATGAAATATTAGGGTTAGGCTTTCACTTTTGTCATATTATATGCACAGCGTCTAGTGCCATCAAAAACTAAAGAACACAACTGCCTTGGTTTTTACCATGTTGTGTCCCAGCTTGTATACCACTGAAGTATATGATGACAGTGTTGGGTTTAAGTCACTTCGTGTAATCCTTCAGCATTTATATTTTATTTAAAAATTCCCATTGCTATATAAATACAACACAAATATTTAAATTAACTGAGGAATATCGTATATATCAGGCCCACCCAAATTCTCCTATGAATTTCACTTCCAAGAACTGTACTGGCTACTTTTCTCAGCCCATTATCAAACAACACAGTTGTCTTTCCCACACAAAAAGCAGCATTCTTAGAATTTTTGTAGATCTTGTTTGCAATTCATGTTATAATTGAGTCATTTTTTCCATATGACCTAAAATAAACTAAGGGTTTGGCTGTCATATTTTGCATAACATTAACTTTCTTTCTGTCTAACTCAGCAGTCCTTTAACCCTGTGATAGGTTGCTACCCTCCCCTTGTTACCCAAATCTCCTGTCCCTGCAGACATCAATGGGATGCCTCTCTGATGGTTCCCTTTGTAAAAATGCACACTTTGGAGTCATCTGTCTTCAATTTTCTCCTTTCGCTTCTCTCTCACTCTAGTTTCAGTAAGATATCACCTGCCATTCAGATGGCATTACCATAGTTGCAATGTTATGAATACCATTTTAAGCATTCCCACATTTGAAGGGCCCTCGTGCTTTAACTCCTCTCCTCTGGGAAACACTGTGTCCTACCAGAGCTGGTTCCTTGGGTCCTTTATTGATGGCACTCATCACAGTTGAGGTTCCTTGGGTCCTTTATTGATGACACTCATCACAGTTGAGGGAGTCAGGTGAGGAGCTATTACATCTGGGGTAGGACCGAATAAAAGCTAATGACATGTGAGACTGAGTACCACACCTCTACCTTACTGGGAATTTACTGCAAACCCGTATGTTGAGTTCACTTCATCCTCACTGCAGTCACATAAGACTAAACCTTCTTCAGAAGTGGCAGAAGTGAGGGGTTATAGAAGAGAAAACCCAAGTCATTGGGCCAATGCTACTACGTAGAAGCAGCCAGGAAAGAGGAGAGTGTCACACAGGCAGGCTGACTCCAGTAACTGACAACATTTCTGGTTTTTTTGTGGTAGTTTAGACTGGGCAACATGGAGAAGACCTAGCAATGAGAAGCAAGGAGAAGAAGGGTGGGTGGACATTCTCAAGAATGGGGCTGGTTACATCTTTGATTCCACAGTTGTTCTGAAAAGTCAGCATGAAGGAGACTGCAAGGCTGAATGCTTTGGAGACTGTAAATTCATTTGATTCAATCTAGGTGCACAAGAATACAGATGGCTGCATAATTTATAGTAGTCTATGTAAATGATTGGCAAAATAGCAAAGCCCTTGGCTTTGGAGGAAATTGTCAGAGTGGCTGCAGATGCTTAGATAAGCTCCCCAGACTAAATCAGGTGGGAGCCCTTGGGTGAATTACTACCATTCGGTGAATCACATCCCAAGCTTGTAAGCTATGCACTGTATTTTTATTTATTAAGCAGCCATGAAAGACAATGCTGCAGAGAATCCCCGAAGCACCAATAAACAATGTGAAAAAGCCCAACTGTTGTTATGTTCCCATTTCAGTTTCCCCACATGCCCTTCTTCCCAAACTGCAAAATCACTATCCATCCCCATGTTGACTTTAACAAAACGTGATAATCTGTGGGGATCATTTTCTTTTACGACCAGATAGCAATGAAGCTTGCTAGTTAAGACTTCTTTCCATTGATACACTTGAGTATTTAAATTGCACAGTTAAAAAGAATGAGCACTTAGTAATGTTTCTAGCTACATCAGACTGTTCTCTCCCATTATCTCAGAAAAGGAGTTTTATTCTGAACTTCTTGAATAAAATAGAAAAGAATTTTTGTCTGTTTTTTTTTAATTCCGTTAATACCTCCTTTGTCTAGCTTTTTTTTTCATGTTTTCATTCTTGCTTTAAAAGATAAACTGTACCTTGAAATTCTCAGCAATGACACCGTGTGCCTGCAGTAATAAAAAAGGGTGTCAAAATTAGAAAATCCATGGTGTGTGTGTCTCTCTTATCACATTTTTCCTTATCAATATTAGGTGTGCTCTCATGAAATTATTTTCAAAACAGTAAAGATATCAGTAGCCTATTTCAATGGTAATTCAATGTATAACTTGCTCTTCTGTCAAGCCGTCAATGGCCACCATGAAAAAGCAATGACTTAACAAAAACCTGTGGCTGTTCAGTGACCCCAGCTTTAGAGTTGAGGATTTGCATACCCATTAATTCTCATCATTATGAAGAAGTCATCTGAAATCTCAGTTTAGATGTCACATCTAGTTTTCAATGAAAGGTCTTCTCTCTTAAGCCTGGAGTAATTGAAACACAAGGCAGTAAACTGGCCTATTCAGGTTAGTGCCCCGGGTCAACAGGTCAGTGCTGTAACCTGCTGAATGGCTTCAATGAGGAGGGGGAGTCTATTTTGCTGTTCCCTGCATCCCCGGTCTGCCTTGGCTTGAGCAAGGAGAAACCAGACAAAATATTCCAGCAACCTCCTCCACGAAGAATAAGCCTCCACACAGGACATCTTTGACGCTTCCCATGCATTGCCTTACCACCTATTTCCTAGGACTCTATGTTATACTAAACACATTATCAGAAAATTTAGTTTTAAAAATAAAAAGAAAGATAAATAGTAGAGTAACTTACTCTTTCTAAAACTAACTTTCTTTACAAAAATTGAATAAGACCCAATGCAATGGAGAAGAGTTTAATTTTTAAAAATCAGAAAATACAGAAAGCCTGAAATTCTGCTTAAGATAATCTTCAGTAATCTGACCAAAACAGTAGGAGTTTATATATGGTATCTCAAGTATATGCAAGATAGTGTGTTTAGGTTAGGAGAAAAGAAAAACTCAAAGTCTGTCTTACTAAAATAAGTTTTCATGTTTTAACTTCAATTTTGCCATGTTGTAGTTATTTAAAAACCCATGTCTATATAGTATATTAGAAATAGCACAAATGTTCATTTAGCTACCAGTGTACATTATTCATATCTTTCACATTTTATTAAATTGAATTCATTGATTTCATACAAAATGTTCATTTTCCAAACTAATCGTTATTCCATTAACTTGATTTTTGGTTTACACTATTAAGTCATATCAAACTTATATGTTATTTACTGCGGTTTTCTTTTATTGCTTAATAGTGTGCTTCTGAGATTCTTGTTAAATGTGTGACTTTCCTTCACTCGTGATGATCTTAGCAGACACTAACTTCTTTTCACGTATTATTTCTGTGAAAACACAGGTATAAAAAATCATTCTCTGTATCTCCTGGTGCATATAGGTAAGAATTTCTTCAGATGACAACACAGGGAGCATTCTTATGTTTATAAGTAATACACATATTTACCCTGATTGGGTAATGTGGACTGCTCACCATAAACTTGTCTCAGCCCTGTAAACACATATAAGATTTTAAATGTCTTCTCAATGTGCTCATGTGAAAGGGCAATGGTGATTTCACATCATTAGTATATAGGCTTTTCAGTCTCTTTCTTTGGCTTTTGCTTCTGTTTGGTTGTTTTCTCTTATTCTGTCTTGTTTTCTTTTTTGTTTCATCTTATGTTATTTTATTATTATTCAACGCCTGGTTTTATATTTTTATTTATTTGATTTTTTAAACTGGAAACAGATTTTCATACTATATATTCTGATTTTGAATCCCCTCTCCTGACTCTCCTCCAATTCTCCCCCATTTCCCCATCTGGTCAATAGCATAGTTTTTCTTTCTCTCTCTCATAAGAAAAGAAACAGGCACCAATAAATAAATAAGACTAAATAGAACAAACGAGTCCAAATATGACAAAAGAAACAAATGAACAGAAAAGCAAAGAGAGAAAGGGAAAGCACAAGAATCACATATAAACATAGAGACACAATTGACACACAGAAATCCCCCAAATCACAAAATCAGAAACCAATCACAAAATCAAAAACCATAATATAGAAGCAAAAGACTTGTAGGGTAAGAAAAATATATTCTGACATAGCATTATGAGAAAATAAAACCTTTAAAAATATCATTAAGTTCGCCTTATAAGAACTTTTTGCAACTAGGCAAGGGGCCTGGCCTTAAGAGTATCCTGTATGCATGTGAATCTCTGTAAAAGAAAATTAATATTCCATTAACCAAAATGTCTGTTTTTATGCCAGTACCATACATTTTTATTATTATAGCTCAAATTATACTATAAAATTTAAGATCAGGAATGCTGATACCTCTAACAGTTCGTATTATTCAGGAGTGTTTTAGCTATCTTGTATTTTTTGTGTATATGTATGAAGCTGAAAATTGTTTGTTCAAGTTATATGAAGAATTATGTTGGAGATTTGGTTGTGAGGCCTTTGGCTAAATGCCCAAAGTATTATTGCTGGGTCATGAGGTAGATCAATTCCCAATTTTCTAAAAAACTGCCTGACTAATTACCAAAGAGGCTTTTTGAGTTTGCACTCCCAATAGCAATGAATGAGTGTTCCCATTACTCCACCTCCTCTCTAGCATAAGCTGTCATCAGTGTATTTTTTATATTAAACACTCTGATAAATGTAAGATGTTATCTCAGAGTCATTTTGGTTTGCATTTTCCTTCTAGCTAAGGATGATAAGCAATTCCTTAAATGCCTTTTGGTCATTTGAGTTTCTTTTGTTGAGAATTCTCTGTTTTGATCTGTACCCCATCTTTTAATTAGATTATTTGGTATTTTGATCTTTAATTTCTTGAGTTCTTTATATATATTGGAGATCAGCCCCCGTCAGATGTGGGGTTGGTGAAGATCTTTTCCCATTCTGTAGGCTGCCATGTTGTCTTATTGATCCTATTCATTGCCTTACAAAATCTCCTTAGTTTCAGGTGGTCCCGTTTATTAACTGTTGCTCTCAATGTCTGTGCTAATGGTGTTATATTTAGGAAGTGGTCTCCTGTGCCGAAGCATTGGAAACTATTTCCCACTGTTCTTCTATCAGATTCAGTGTAAGTGGATTTATATTGAGGTCTTTGATCCAACTTACTCAATTGTAATCCAATTGTATGCATGGGCATAGATTTATCTATTTGTATTTTCTACATGTCGACATCCATTTGTTGGAGATGCTTTCCTTTTTTCCATTGTACAATTTTAATTTTTTTGTCAAAAATAAAGTGCTCATAGGTGTATGGATTAGTGTCAGGGTCTTCAATTCAATTCTATCTGTTCACGTGTCAGTTTTTATGCCAATAACAAACTGTTTTTATTAATTACTGTAGTTCTATAGAAAAAGATTGAATCCAGGAATAGTGATGCCTCCAGAAGTTCTTCTATTGTACAGGATTCCAACAAATACTTAACACAAACTATCCAGGAAATCAGGAACACCATGAAAAGACCAAACCTACAAATAATAGGGATAGAAGAAGGAGAATAATTCCAATTCAAAGTCACAGAAAAATTTTTAAACAAAATCATAGAAGAAAACTCCCCCACCATAAAGAAGGGTATGTCTATGAAGGTATAAAAAGATTACAGAACATCAAATAGACTGGACCAAAAAATAAATAAAATGTCCCCTCATCACATAATAATCAACATACTAAACATACAGGTTGTACTCTAGGAGTTAGGGCTGTCCAATTGGGAGCTCAAATACTCACCTCTTCCTCTTGGTGCTGGTGGGGCCTGTCTTATATGGTAGATTACATTTATGATTTAATTATATTGAGCCATCCCTGCTTCTCTGATATGAAGTCTACTTCATTACGGTGGATGTGTCTTGGATGTGATTTGAAGGTATTTTATTAAGAATTTTGCATCTATTCTCATAGAGGATATTTAATTCTCTTTCTTTATTGGATCATTATGTGGTTTAGATATCAGAGTAACTGTGATGTCATAAAATGAATCTGGCAATTGTTCTTCTGCTTCTATTTTGTGGAATAATTTTAGGAGTATTAGAGTTAATTTTTCTTTGACTATCTGGTAGAATTCTGTGTGAAAAAGTATCTAGCTCTGGGCTTTTTGGAGGAGACATTTAATTACTGCTTCTTTATTTCACTAGGGGTTATGGATCTTTTAAAATTGCTTATCTGATCTTGGTTTAACTTTGCTAGGTGGCTTTTTATCAGGAAAATGATCCATTTCTTTTAGATTTTCCGATATTGTGAAGATTTTCTTCATAAAGTATTTCTTTATGATTCTCTATATAGTGTCTATTGTTATGTCCCCCTTTTTGCTTCTAATTTTGTAAATATGGACATTCTCCTTCATTGTTGTAGATAATTTGGCTAATGGTTTATCAGTTTTATTGATTTTCTCAAACACCAAATCTGTGTTTCATTGATTTTTTTTAAGTAAATTTTATTAAATTACAAAAGTTCCCATCTCCGCCCCCCCTCCCAACACCCTCCCACTCCCCCCACCCCCCCTCCTCCTCCCCCTCCGTCCCCCAGGGCAGTCAGGGTTTCCTGCCCCGTGGGAAGCCCCAGTTCCTTCCCCCTCCCTCCAGGTCCAGGAAGGTGAGCGTCCAAACAGACTGGATCCCCAAAATCCAGCATATGCAGAGGAAACAGGTCCCAGTATCATAGTCAATGGCCCTTCAGAAAGACTTCGGGCCAGCCACAGTCAGAGAATCTGGCCAAATTCCGAGAATCTGGTTAGATCACCTCCTCGTTCAGTCCCAGTCCAACTGGCCCCGGTAAACTCTCATTAGATCCATTCCCCTGTATCAGTGGGTGACAGCATCCCTCGCAGTACTGATTTCGTTTTTCATGTTCTTCCTCCTTCCGCTCCTCATCTGGACCTCGGGGGGCTCAGTCCAATGCTCCAATGTGGGTCTCCAACTGCATCGCCATCCTTCGCCAGACGAAGGATCTATGGTGATAAGCAAAATACACATCAGTATGGTTAAGGGCCACGGCCGATTCAGGCACCCCCTCCTCTGTCCAGAGAACAATCTGGGGGATCTCTCCTTGGACCTGGGATCCCATATATAATCAAGTCTCCTGTAAACCCTAAAATGACTCCCTTAGTTGAAATATATTCTTCCCTGATCCCATATTCATCCTCCCTCCCTCCCCCCCCATCCCAGGCCACCGAGCTTTCCCCGTTCCTCCCTACTCCCTTCTCTCCAACCCTCTCCCCCTCCACCAACCCTCCCACCCCCCCCATGCACCCGAGGTTACCTGGGACTCTTGTCTATTTCCTACCTCCTGGTGGATAGCTAAATAATCTTCATCAGGTTCATCTTCTTATTTAGCTTCTCTAGGATCACGAATAATAGGCTCAAAGACCTTTAATTATGGTTAGAATCCACTTATGAGTGAATACATACCGTGTTCCTCTTTTTGGGTCTGGCTTACCTCACTCAGTAAAGCGTTTTCTATTTCCATCCATTTGCATGCAAAATTCAAGATGTCATTGTTTTTTACCGCTGAGTAAAACTCTAATGTGTATATGTTCCACACCTTTTTTAACCATTCTTCTATTGAGGGGCACCTAGGCTGTTTCCAGGTTCTGGCTATTACAAATAGTGCTGCTATGAACATAGTAGAACAAATGCTTTTGTAGTATGTTAGGGAATCTTTAGGGTATATTCCCAAGAGTGGAATTGCTGGGTCCTGAGGGAGGTTGACTCCCAGTTTCCTGAGAAACCGCCACACTGATTTCCACAGTGGCTGCACAAGTTTGCATTCCCACCAACAATGGATGAGTGTTCCCCTCACCCCACATCCTCTCCAGCATAGGCTATCGTTGGTGTTTTTGACTTTAGCTATTCTGACAGGTGTAAGATGGTATCTCAAAGTGGTTTTGATTTGCATTTCCCTGATAGCTAAGGAGGTTGAGCATGACCTTAAGTGTCTTCTGGCCATTCGAAGTTCATCTGTTCTGAATTCTCTGTTAAGTTCAGTACCCCATTTTTTAATTGGGTTAATTAGAGTTTTAGTGCCTAGTTTCTTGACTTCTTTGTATATTTTGGAGATCAGACCTTTGTCTGATGAGGGGTTGGTGAAGATCTTCTCCCAGTCAGAAGGCAGCCTTTTTGTCCTATTGACAGTGTCCTTTGCTTTACAGAAGCTTCTCAGTTTCAGTAGGTCCCATTTATTCATTGTTTCTCTTATTGTCTATGCTGCTGGGGTCCTACTTAGGAAGAGGCCTCCTGTGCCTATATCTTGTAGACTACTTCCCACTTTCTCTTCTATCAGGTTCAAAGTGGACAGATTAATGTTGATGTCTTTAATCCATTTGGACTTGAGTTTTGTGCATGGTGATAGATATGGATCTACTTTCATTTTTTTACAGGTTGACATCCAGTTATGCCAGCACCATTTGTTAAAGATGCTTTCCTTCTTCCATTGTATACCTTTAGCTCCCTTGTCGAAAATTAGGTGTTCATAAGTTTGTGGGTTAATATCTGGGTCTTCTATTCGATTCCATAGGTCGACTTCTCTGTTCTTATGCCAATACCAAGCTGTTTTCAATACTGTAGCTCTATAATAGAGTTTGAAGTCAGGGATGGTAATGCCTCCAGAAGTTCTTTTATTGTATAAGATTGTTTTGGCTATCCTGGGTTTTTTGTTTTGCCATATAAACTTGATTATTGTTCTCTCAAGGTCTGTGAAGAAGTTTGATGGGATTTTGATGGGGATTGCATTGAATCTATAGATTGCTTTTGGTAGAACTGCCATTTTTACTATGTTGATTCTCCCAATCCAAGAGCAGGGGAGGTCTTTCCATTTTCTGGTATCCTCCTCAATTTCTTTCTTCAAAGACTTAAAGTTTTTGTCAAATAGGTCTTTCACTTCCTTGGTTAGAGTAACCCCAAGATATTTTATGCTATTTGTGGCTATCATGAAAGGTGATGCTTCTCTGATTTCCCTCTCTGCTTCTTTATCCTTTGTGTATAGGAGGGCCACTGATTTTTTGGAGTTGATCTTGTATCCTGCCACGTTACTAAAGGTGTTTATCAGCTGTAGGAGTTCTTTGGTAGAGTTTTTGGGGTCACTTATGTAAACTATCATATCGTCAGCAAATAACGAAAGTTTAACTTCATCCTTTCCAATACGAATCCCCTTGATCTCCTTATGTTGTCTTATTGCTATTGCTAGAACTTCAAGCACTATATTGAAGAGGTATGGAGAGAGTGGACAGCCTTGTCGCGTTCCTGATTTTAGAGGAAAGGCTTTGAGTTTCTCTCCATTCAGTTTGATGTTAGCTGTCGGCTTGCTGTATATTGCTTTTATTATATTTAGGTATGATCCTTGTATCCCCAGTCTCTCCAACACCTTTATCATAAATGGGTGTTGAATTTTGTCAAATGCTTTTTCAGCATCTAGTGAGATGATCATGTGGTTTTTTTCTTTCAGTTTATTTATATGATGGATTACATTGATAGATTTGCGTATGTTGAACCAGCCCTGCATCTCTAGAATGAAGCCTACTTGATCATAATGGATAATATTTCTAATGTGCTCTTGGATTCGGTTTGCCAGTATTTTATTGAGAATTTTCGCGTCGATGTTCATGAGTGAGATTGGCCTGTAATTCTCTTTCTTGGTTGTGTCTTTGTGTGGTTTTGGTATTAGGGTAACTGTAGCTTCATAAAAGGAGTTAGGCAATGACTCTTCTGTTTCTATATTGTGGAATACGTTAAGGAGTATAGGTATTAGCTCTTCCTGGAAGTTCTGGTAGAATTCTGCATTGAAACCATCTGGTCCTGGGCTTTTTTTGGTAGGGAGATTTTTGATAACAGCTTCTAATTCTTCGCGACTAACAGGTCTATTTAGATTGTTCACCTGTTCTTGGTTAAACTTTGGTATATGGTACTTATCTAAAAAAATGTCCATTTCTTTTACATTTTCCAACTTTGTGGCATATAAACTTTCATAGTAAGATCTAATGATTCTCTGAATTTCCTCTGTGTCTGTGGTTATGTCCCCCTTTTCATTTCTGATCTTATTAATTTGCATGTTCTCTCTCTGCCGTTTGATTAATTTGGATAGGGGTTTGTCAATCTTGTTGATTTTCTCCAAGAACCAGTTTTTTGATTCATTTATTCTTTGGATTGTTTTCTCTGTTTCTATTTTGTTGATTTCAGCCCTCAGTTTGATTATTTCCAGTCTTCTAGACCTCCTGGGTGAAACAGCTTCTTTTTTTTCTAGATCTTTCAAGTGTGCTGTTAAGTCTCCAATGTGTGCTTTCTCCGCTTTCTTTAATTGGGCACTTAGTGCTATGAACTTTCCTCTTAGCACTGCTTTCATAGTGTCCCATAGGTTTGAGTATGTTGTGTCTTTGTTTTCATTAAATTCAAGGAAGAGTTTAATTTCTTTCTTTATTTCTTCCTTGACCCAGGGGTGATTTAGTAGTTGACTGTTCAGTTTCCATGAGTTTGTTGGCTTCCTGGGGGGAGCATTGTTGTTGAATTCTAATTTTAGTCCATGGTGATCTGACAAGACACAGGTAGTTACTAATATTTTTTTGTATCTGTGGAAGTTTGCTTTGTTACCAAGTATGTGATCAATTTTCGAGAAGGTTCCATGAGCTGCAGAGAAAAAGGTGTATTCTTTCCTATTTGGGTGGAGTGTTCTATAGATGTCTGTTAAGTCCATTTGATTCAATACCTCCAATAGATCTCTCAATTCTCTGTTTGGTTTCTGTCTGATTGACCTGTCCATTGGTGAGAGAGGTGTGTTGAAGTCTCCTACTATTAGTGTGTGTGGTTTGATGACCACCTTGAGTTCTAGAAGAGTTTCTTTTACATATGTGGGTGCCTTTATATTAGGAGCATAGATATTCAGGATTGAGACTTCCTCCTGATGAATTGTTCCAGTTACGAGTATGAAATGTCCATCTCCATTTCTTCTGATTGATTTTAGTTTGAAGTCGATTTTGTTAGATATTAGAATGGCCACGCCCGCTTGTTTCTTAGGTCCATTTGCTTGGAAAACCTTTTCCCAACCCTTTACTCTGAGTAGGTATCTGTCTTTGTGGTTGAGGTGTGTTTCTTGTAAACAGCAGAATGTTGGATCCTGTTTTCGTATCCAATCTCTAAGTCTGTGCCTCTTTATAGGTGAATTGAGTCCATTGATATTAAGTGATATTAATGACCAGTGGTTGTTGACTCCGGTCATTTTTTTTTTTTTTTTAGGTAGTAGAGTGTATGTGTTTTTCTTCTTTGATTTGGGCTTGTGAATGGTCGCTAGATGTTCGAGTTATTGCAGGCCGTGTTGGGAATGTTGGATTCCTTCGGTAGTGATTTTCCTTCTAATATTCTCTGTAAGGCTGGATTAGTAGCTACGTATTGTTTAAATTTGTTTTTATCCTGGAATATTTTGTTTTCTCCGTTGATAGTGAACAATAGCTTGGCTGGGTATAGTAGTCTGGGTTTGCATCCATGGTCTCTTAGTTTCTGCAGTACCTCTATCCAGGATCTTCTGGCTTTCATGGTTTCCATAGAGAAATCCGGTGTAAGTCTGATAGGTTTACCTTTATAAGTTACTTGACCTTTTTCCTTTGCAGCTCTTAAAATTTTTTCTTTAATATTTATGTTTTGTGTTTTGATTATTATATGGCGCGGGGATGTTTTTTTCTGATCCAATCTATTCGCTGTTCTGTATGCTTCTTGAACCTTCATAGGAATATCGTTCTTTAGGTTGGGAAAGTTTTCTTCTATAATTTTGTTGAATATATTTTCTGGGCCTTTGATCTGCAGTTCTTCTCCTTCTTCAATCCCTATTATTCTTAGATTTGGTTTTTTTATTGTGTCCCAGATTTCCTGAATGTTTTGTGAAGAGAATTTGTTGGATTTGCCGTTTTCTCTGACCAGAGCATTTATTTTCTCTATGGTATCTTCAGAATCTGAGATTCGTTCTTCTATCTCTTGTATTCTATTGGTTATGCTTGATTCTGTAGTCTCCGCTCGTTTACCTAGGTTTTCCATATCCAGCCGGTTCTCGTTTTGTGTTTTCTTCATTGCCTCCATTTCAGTTTTCAATTCTTGGACTGTTTCCTTTACTTGTTTGATTGTTTTTTCTTGGTTTCTCAAGGTATCACTCACGGATTTACTTATTTCTTCAAACTTTTTGTTATATTTCTCATCCATTTCTATACTCATTTCTTCAAACTTTTTGTTATACTTCTCGACCAGTTCCTTAAGGGAGTTATTCATATCCTGTTTAAGGGACTCTATTGCTTTCATAATGGCACTTTTTTCCACTTCATCTGGGTTAGAGTGTTCAAATCATTCTGTTGTAGGGTCATTGGGATCTGATATTTTCATGTTGTTTTTCAGATTGTTGGAGGAGGTCTTGCCTTGGCGTCTGCCCATCTCTTCGATCAAATGCTCTCTATTGGAACTTCTGGTATCGGGTCAGGTTCCCTTGTTGGGCAGGGAGTTCACTGATAGAATGCCTACCTTTCCCCAAGCAGGGTATTGAACCACAGGCACTGCCTCTTTCCGGGATGCCCCTATAGAGCAGGCCCAGTGTGCAAGGCAGCTGAGCTGGGGAAATTTTATGGGCTCAGTGGGAGGGGAGAAATATAGAAATTTGTACCTGGATGGAAGCTGGGATGGCAGGTGGGAGAGCCTAGCAGGGTGGAAACAGCACTGCAGGCTGACCTGGGAGTCTATGGGGTCGGGGAGAGTCCTAGCTCCCCCTCGCCGGGCCCCTGTCGTGGGCCCGAATCAACTCACCACTCCGAAGGCCCTCTGGATGGAAGCTGGGATGGCTGGCGGGGAAGCTAGCAGGGTGGAGCCAGCAGAGCAGGCTGACCTGGGAGTCTATGGGGTCGGGGAGAGTCCTAGCTTCCCCTCGCAGGGCCCCTGTTGCGGGCCCGAATCAACTCACCACTCCGAAGGCCCTCTGGATGGAAGCTGGGATGGCTGGCGGGGAAGCTAGCAGGGTGGAGCCAGCAGAGCAGGCTGACCTGGGAGTCTATGGGGTCGGGGAGAGTTCTAGCTTCCCCTCACCGGGCCCCTGTCACGGGCCCGATTCAACTCACCACTCCGAAGGCCCTCTGGATGGAAGCTGGGATGGCTGGCGGGGAAGCTAGCAGGGTGGAGCCAGCAGAGCAGGCTGACCTGGGAGTCTATGGGGTCGGGGAGAGTCCTAGCTCCCCCTCGCTGGGCCCGCGGGGGCCCGAATCAACTCACCACTCCGAAGGCCCCTAATATGTATGTTTTGTGTTTTGATTACTATATGGCGAGGGGATGTTTTTTTCTGATCCAGCCTATTCGGTGTTCTGTATGCTTCTTGAACCTTCATAGGAATATCGTTCTTTAGGTTGGGAAAGTTTTCTTCTATAATTTTGTTGAATATATTTTCTGGGCCTTTGATCTGCAGTTCTTCTCCTTCTTCAATCCCTATTATTCTTAGATTTGGTTTTTTTATTGTGTCCCAGATTTCCTGAATGTTTTGTGAAGAGAATTTGTTGGATTTGCCGTTTTCTTTGACCAGAGCATTTATTTTCTCTATGGTATCTTCAGATTCTGAGATTCGTTCTTCTATCTCTTGTATTCTATTGGTTATGCTTGATTCTGTAGTCTCCGTTCGTTTACCTAGGTTTTCCATATCCAGCCAGTTCTCCGTTTGTGTTTTCTTCATTGCCTCCATTTCAGTTTTCAATTCTTGGACTGTTTCCTTTACTTGTTTGATTGTTTTTTCTTGGTTTCTCAGGGTCTCATTCACGGATTTACTTAGTTCTTCAAACTTTTTGTTATATTTCTCATCCATTTCTATACTCATTTCTTCAAACTTTTTGTTATATTTCTCATCCAATTCTTTAAGGGAGTTATTCATATCCTGTTTAAGGGACTCTATTGCTTTCATAATGGCACTTTTTTCCACTTCTTCTGGGTTAAGGTGTTCAAGCCCTTCTGTTGTAGGGTCCTTGGGATCTGGTGTTTTCATGTTGTTTTTCAGATTGTTGGATGAGGTCTTGCCTTGGCGTCTGCCCATCTCTTACTTCAAATGTTCTCTATTGGAACTTCTGTTACCGGGTCAGGTTCCCTTCTTGGGCAGGGACTTCACTGACAGAATGCCGACCTTTCCTCAGGCAGGCTATTGAAGCACAGGCACTCCCTCTTTCCTGGATGCGCTTACAATGCAGGCTCAGCTTGCAAGGCAGCTGAGCTGGGGAAAATATTATGGCCCCAGGGGGAAGGGAGAAATATAGAAATTCGTACCTGGATGGGAGCTGGGATGGCAGGCGGGAGGGGGTAGCCAGCACTGCAGGGCGACCTGGGCGTCTATGGGGTTGGGGAACGCCCAAGCTCCTCCTCGCCGGGACCCTGCCACGGCCCGAAGCCAGCTCACCCCACAGAAGGCCCTCTGCTAGAAGTCAGGGCCCCTGCTGCTCCTGTTTCATTGATTTTTGATAATGTTTTATTGTTTTTTTCTATTTCATTGATTTCAACCTGAGCTTGATTATTTCTTGCTGTATACTCCTTTGCGGTATTAATTTCTTTTGTTCTAGAGCTTTCAGGTGTCCAGTTAAGTTACTATCATGAAATCTTTCAAATTTCTTTATATAGTCTCTTAGCATTATGTACATGGCTATTATGACCACATTCATTCTGTCCTGAAAGTTTTGGTATGTTATGGCTTTATTTCATTTAATTAAAAAAGTTTTAATTATTCTCACTTTCTGTCTTGACCAAAATTTGATTCAGTAGTGAGTTGTTTAGTTTCTATGAGTTTTTAAGTTTTCTATTTTTTTCATTTTCAGAGTTCCCTCAGTTTGGATTTTCTTTGTTGGTTTTATTTCCACTTTTAGGTCTTTAAGAGCATTATTCATTTCCTACTATTTGTATTTTCATAGATCTCTTTAATGTATTTATTCATTTCATCTTCAAGGACCTCTACCATATTCATAAAGTCTATTTTAAGATCTTTCCCCCTTTGTTCCCTTTCTCAGGGCCTACTATCATAGGGTTGCTGGAATCTAGTGGAGAAATATTGTCTTGGTTGTTACTGATTATGAATTTGCAATTGCATCTGTCATCCGGGTTTAAGATGATTGTAATTCTAGATGTTGATATCTAATCTTGACTTGCTGGACAGGTTTTCTTGTCTTTGGTTTCTTCTCCACTCTCTGCCTTTTAGGACCATGAGATGGCTGTGGGTTCCTAAATAGGAAGTGCTCCACCTGGTGTGGCCATTGTGGATCCCAGGTAGAATTTGCTTCTAAGATTTGGAATGTGACATGCAGGAATCAGGATTGGTTGGAAGGGGGAGGTGCTGAGACGTTTTACAGGAGGGAGGAAAGTTGGCTCTGCCAAAAAGATCTATGGATTCCACAGGGAATAAAGGAAGAGGGGGAAACAATTCCTTATTGGTGATAGGCTACAAGGCGAGGGATGAGTGTAGGGAATTGGAATTGGGACATGGGAAAATGGTTGAAGATAACCTACATGAAACCCTGACTGGTGTGGCAAGAGGAGTTTCCAGAAAGACTGCTTGAGTGTTGGCACGTGATACAAATCAACCCAGTGAGGAAAGAAGGTTGTAGAAGGTAGTCTGTTTAGTTTCTTTGTAAGGGGGCAAAGGAGAAGAATAGAGTCCAATAGCTAGTCTGAAACCAAACTAAGGTTCAGAAGACTGGATAATTGGAATTGGAGGTGGCAAAGTGAAAAATCCCCTCCCTAATTTCCTGTTCTGTGTGTGTGGCCTGTGAGTTGTAGGAAAAGAGTACCTTCTGTATCCAGCAGGTAAGAAAAATGGAAGAGGAAAGGAAGGAAGGTTGTAAGAGAGAGTCTGCTTAGGTCTTTGGGAATAGAGATAGAACCTGTTTATTTTCTAAAGATAGACAGAAGGGGTATGAATTTTGGGTGAATAGGGAAGTAGGGAGGATCTCAGAGGAGTG
This sequence comes from Myodes glareolus, assembly GCF_982192425.1. Classification (NCBI taxonomy): domain Eukaryota; kingdom Metazoa; phylum Chordata; class Mammalia; order Rodentia; family Cricetidae; genus Myodes; species Myodes glareolus. Next base: position 29,668,875 of record NC_142048.1, on the reverse strand, counting down.
GGAAAGGAATCATAATCACAATGTAGTGTATGAAGAATAAATTTAATTTCCATAAAAGAAAACTACAAAGAAATGTAACAGCCAAAAGGTAATAAATCTTGAAAAATAATTGGTTCAACGTGAAGGAACAGAACTGAAACCATATAAAATAATAAAAATTACAATAGCTGAAAAGTACCCAGAAAATGTAAACAAATGAATAATAATACATGAAGGTTTCCAATGTGTGCTGATGGTGCACCAAAAAAAATGACCAATATTAAAAGATATCAGTATCAGTATTTGTCTTAGTTAGGGTTTCTATTGCTGTGAAGAGACATCATGAACATGGCTACATTTATAAAGGAAAACATCTAATTAGATCTGGCTTATACTTTCAAAGGTTTAGATCATTATTGTCATGGTAGGAAGCATGTTGGCATGCAGGCAGACATGATGGTGAAGAAGCTGAGAGTCCTTCTCAGATACACATCTCCAGGTAGTAGGCAGAGAACTGGCTTGAACACTTGAGACCTCAAAGTCCACTCCTTAGTGGTACATTGCCTCCAACAAAGGCTGCTCTAGCAAGGCCACACCTCAGAATAGTGCTGCTCCCTCCCTATGAGCCTATAAGGGCATTTTATTTCAAACTGTTATGGTACTCTTGTCTAAAACTCATTACTTTAGTTGAGATAATCTAATCAATTTACTTTGATACATTAATTTTAGTAAAACTAAGTAAACAAATCCCTTTATGTTTTCTTAATTGTTTTTCTTTTGTTTTCCTTCTTTTTTTTCTTTTGGTTTCATAACATGCTACTATCAAGTTAGGAACTAGAAGTCATTTTAAACTCATCAGAAAGTCTCTGTCTTTTCTCAAAATCATCTAAACCTTTACCCCTTTTCAAAACTTTTCTCTTCCCACTATTCCTTCAGATAGATAGTGAAGCCCAGAGTGATAGCATTTAGATCATGAAATTCCTCATTCTGGTTCTCTGTTTGTTTCCTGGTTTTGAAATGTTTTTTACCTCAGTAGTTTTTAAACTAAAGTTCATGAATCATGTTCTGTCTGTCCTCAGCAGATGATGACGAAGCACTTCGGGTAAACCCCTGACTTAAAATTCTACCGCTACATATTGAAAGAAATAAAACGGAAATGACATGACTGCTCCTAGGTATAGTGGAGACGAAAGTTCATTACAGGTAAAAGGGAGAGTATAGCCCAAGGTAGTGGCATCTAGGAGAATGGGCATGACCCTGAGTCAAGTGAGCAGAGGGAGGAGGCAAGGGAGACGGGAGAACGGGGAATCAGATATATCAAGAGTGCAAAAGGTGAACAAAAGAAGGGCTTCAAGAAACCCAAATGGCTGGATTATATGGATTATACAGGCAGAGCCTCTGGGAAAGGGCAGCTCAGTCCCTGAGCTGGAGGGTTTGTCATAGAAGATGGGGTATGCCAGCCATATCATGCATTAGGTAAGAACTGAGAGATGTTGGGAGAATCTGGTGACCAGGTTCATCTTCATATGTAAAATATGTACTTCAGCCGTTTGTCCCACAGTTTGAGACTTAACAACAACAACAACAACAACAACAACAACAACAACAAAACTGCTACCCTGTTGTATTGCTCACTGGAAATAGTTATGATATCATAAATTACAGCTACTAAACATGTTCTGATTGCCTTAAGGAAAGGAGTCATCTTCCTATCCCCGAAACAATCTCAACAGTGCCTTCACAATAGAATCGTGATGGAAATAATTCCCAAACATCTACTGCCTTTCTCTTCTGAATCCCACAGAGTCCTGTTTGAACTGTTACCTATTGGCACTAGAGAGATGGCCAGTAATGAAAAGTGCATACTGCTTTTGCAGAGGCCCCAAGTTCTAGACCCAGAACCCATATTCTGCAGCTCACAACCGACTATAATTCTAGGGGATCCAAATCCTTTCATAACATCTACAGGGATGTGAATTTGCATGGTTGTATTTGCAACATACACTCAAAAAATTATGAAGAAAATACAATTAAAAATCTTTATTTCGGTAGACTAGGAATACATTCAGCTATTCAGGTCCCATGTACAGCCCAGAGTGTTTAGAGCAAGGAGTTTTTAAAGGTCAAAAACCATATCCTGATATCTCACTCTACATCTACAGGTGGAGGTTTTATGCAAGCAAACAGTTTAACAGAAGCTAAGATCAGTGGTTAGCTGGAGAGGGAAGTTTATACAAGCAGCAAATTTGACAGAAGCTAAGATTATGAGTTAGCTGTAGCATCTTGACCTTAGGTTCCTAGAATACAGTTGGGTAATTTTTTTCATGGGATTCTCCATCAAGGAAATCCAATCCTAGTTAACCCTAAAATAGCCTCAGCAAGAATACAAGATGGAGGATCCTCGGTTCTATTTTAACCGTCACACGACTGCACCCCAAATCCAAGCAACTAGCTGTCAGTGAGAATAGACTTGCTTCACTTTATTTCACCAAGGCACAAAAGTGACTCAGTCACATAGAACAGAGCGAGCGCTCAAATCAACGATCTACATGACTGTCTTTTAAATTGGAATGCATGATGATATACTGGCTGCATGAGTGTTAATCAAATGAAGTGAGAGGGGTAGGAGAGAGTGAAATAAATAAAATGACATCCTAACATAGAGTCTGAGTGCATGTGTGGGTGTGGGTGAGAGAGAGAAGAGAGAGAGATGTCCTTAAATTTGTACTTAAAGAAAACTATAAAAAAAAAAACTCAACATATTTCAAGAGCTTATGTGGAATACTGAATGTGTGAGAGACAGGGTAGGATGCATGGGCTTGAATTGTTTTTTTTTTAAAGAGAATATGTGTGTGTGTGTGTGTGTGTGTGTGTGTATATACATATGTACATATACATATATACATACATATATATATATATGTATATATATATACACACATGTCTTCAAGTCTTTGCATAGTCCTCAAAGCATCCATGATCATGACTTTGCAGGTTTTGGGTCATGGAAGGACAAAATGTATTTATATAATATCCTGGTCACAAGTTTAATAAGTTGTTCCGATCACCTTCTCACAGGTAAAATTAGAATAAAAGCCATCCTCCTCCAATGTCAAGGGCTCAGGGAATACACCAATGCCAAGGATAAACTTGTCCCTGCTGTGTTTTCTGTGCCATCCACCTAATAAAAATTGAAGCACCAATCACTAGATCTCAAATACATTCATTCTCAAATTCCTCTCCAGTCTGATTCACCTATCCTTACTCTGTCTTAATCCCTTCCTGCCTGGTGACATCACATTTTATCAAGCACCTGGCTCACAAATGTAACACAACTCTGTCATCTGAACAGCTCCGAGGTCATGCTATAGAATTGCCTATTAAATTACACAGTTATGTATAGAAAATATGAGAACTAAATATGTCTCTCTATACTTGAGGATCTCCTCTTTAGACTACCAGAAGATCTCTGCCTGGCAATAGCATTAGTGGATTAAATCTAGAAATGTGTCACATGTGAGGTATCGATGTTGTGACAATGACACCAGATCAAGTTTCATCTTAGCAAAATATGTGTGAAAGATGGTAGGTACAAAATTTTCTCATTAACAAGCAAATATTATCATTCCCCATATTAGTAATCAGTATAATGTGATCAAAATAAAGTAACTGGACAAAAAAGGGTATTTTCTATATCTTTGTTTTCCATAGAATGGGATTGACTTGTCATCACACACTTACACCACGCAAGTGTCCCACCCTAATTTACATCTTCAGCCATTTTTAAAAAATTTTGAGATAGGATCTCACTAAGTTTCCCATATCTCCTTGAACTCATTCTATAACTCAAGCTTGCTTTGAACTTTCAATCACCCTGCTTCAACATCTCAAGAAGCTCAACGCCTGTGTCTAAGAGAGTGGGTTTTCTTTACCAGGTGTCCAGGAAAGGTCTTTCAAGGGAAATTATAGTAACAAAGTAATTGGAGAGAAGCAAAGAGCCATGTGTAAACCTGAGGGAAGATCTTTCCTCCTAGCACAGAAAAATGTTCAAAGACCCTGAGGCAGGAGTAGGTTCAGTGTGCCCTACAGAAAGAAGCCTGTATGTGAAGTGCAGGAGGGGACAATATGGCAAGACCTCACTCATGCAGTAAAGACTTTCAGTTTCCAGGAATGAATAACATAAAAAAACAATTGGAAGAAGTTTTAAGTAAAAGGTGTTCAGCTCTGATGGATCCTTTTAGATCCATCAGAATTGTATAACCATCAGAATTGTATAACGGTATTGTCTCTTGATGAGAGCCAGTGGGTTTACCTGCCTGCAACTAACCACGCTATAGTCAGAGGTGAATTTCTGGCCTGCCCCATTGCACAGCTGATTCCCAGATTACCACATAAGAGGCTTATGTTAATTATAAATGTTTGGTGAGTAGCTCAGATTTTTTTTACTAACTAGCTCCTATGCCTAAATTAATCCACAATTCTTATCTATGTTTGTGACTCAATATCTTTTCTCAGTGCAGCATTCTCATCTTGCTTCCCCTGTGACTAGCTGGTGACTCCTGACTCTGCCTTTCCTCTTTCTATAATTCTCCTCGTCTGTTTGCCCCACCTATACTTCCTGCCTGGCTACTGGTCAATCAGCATTTTATTAAACAATTTGAGTGACAAATCTTGACAGTGTACAAGAGCATTACCCCACAGCACTACACATTCTGAGATTCTCTACTAGCAACTTTCTGATGAGGAACAACATAGACACTCAATAGTTATGTGCTCAAAACTCAGACAGATAAATTCAAAATGCAGGCAACCTAACAGAAAGACCATATAATTGACTCAGATAGGCACTTCCCCTAAGTCCGTATTTCAGTGACCAATAAATACATGAAATAATACATGACATGAATAAATACACACACAGACAGGCAGAGAAAGAAGAAAACTAAAGGCCTCAAGGTCGTAGATACACAGAGTCAGACAGAAGTGAATTTTTGCAAGGAATAGTTATATAAGATCTTACGCTACTGCTTACTTTTGGGTTCCCTGGATGTCAGGTGTCAGCCACATTTTCTAAAGCACAGCCTCTCTCCTCTCTGCAATTCATATTTAGCAGTAGCCATGTTGTCTCAACCCAAATATAAACTGCTCTGTACAGCCCTCTGTTCTCTACATTCCACCCATTTAAAACAACTGCTGCTTTATCAAATCAAATCCATAGGGATATTGCTTTGGCCTATAATCCACAGTAATATTAGAGAGTCATATTTTCTCTGTTTGGTAGATTCCTCAGACACTCAAATTTGGTAGATTTTTTTTTTAGGCTCTCAGGTCCTATATGCTTTCATGACTACTATTAGTTCTCTAGGTTCTGTAGGTGTTTTTGACTCTTATCATTTTTCTAAGAAGCCCTTGTTAACCATCTTGGTCTGTGCTAAGTATTTATATTTATATCAATGCTGTGTCATGAGATATTGCTACAATGAAATAGTGCACAATGCAACAAGGAAAAGCATAGTTGGGTCTCAGGAATATAATGTTGAAGAGTGAAAATAAAAGATATATAGGCGTGTAAAGTTCAAAATAAGGCTAATCTATAGTGATGTAGAATTGGGAGTGGGGGAGGTGTAAGTCAGAACAAGAATGATCATGGTGACTCACACTGAGGTAAAGGCTCCTGGAGATTTATTTCTTTGTTGATATGTACTGGTTACATCAGTGCACTCACCTAATGAAAATTTATAAATATGTTAATTGTTTAGTCTCTGAGCACATGTCTATATGCATATAATTCTTCAATAAAACAATTTTGTGAGCATGTTATCCCTCAGGGTACTAAATAGACAACATCAACCCCTCTCCTTGAGGGTCCCAACAACAAACCAAAGTTCAATTTTACTGAAGTTTGTCTTGGGGTATCAATAAATGTATTAGTTACTTAAAGACCATGTCTGAGTGGTCATGGGCAGAGTGTGGGAAACATAAAAGCAACCACTCTAGAAGGTCGGCATGAGGCGTTGACAGCCACTTCCCTGTGGGTGCATAGATGGAGACTCCTTTGTACATTCCTTCCGTGTCTGTGTACTTTAACCCAGTAGACCTCAACCTTTCTAATGCTGGTACACTTTAATACAGTTCCTCATGTTGGGATGACCAACAACCATAAAATTATTTCTGTAGCTACACCATAACTTTAATCTTGCTAGTTATGAATCATGATGAAAATAGTTGTGTTTTCTGATGGTCTTAGGCAACTCCTGTGGAAGGGTCGTTCATCACGACCCATAGGTTGAGAAGAATTGCTGAACCCTCAAAGCTCAAATGTAGCTAGTGTAAACCTGCATACACAACAGGTTGGAAGAAGTAGCTGGATACTCTGCTGATAGTCTAATGACCCTCCCCACCTTCCCCTTCTGAGTGTGTGTGTGTTGGGGGAGGAGAATATTAAAAGTCAATATGCTCAGTCACGATAATTTTGCAAGCAAGTACAACTCATGAAAATGGCAGCTTATTGAGCGAGAGGCTTATGCTATACAATGAATAGTAGATTACATTCAATCAAGAAATAAACGAATTAAGGAAATTTAAGTAATAAACCTAGAAATTGTTTCTTTGCATTCTTTAGGTAAGAGAACTGATTTCATCTATGCTGGGAAGATATTAAATAATCAAGGTCATTGATGTGGAAAAACCACTGATATTGTACCCTTAAGTGTTAGCTGTTCTATTTAAATGTTCCCCAATTTGCCCTCACAACTTTCATTACATTTGGCCTTCCTGTAATTATTAGAAAATGAAAAACCCCTGGAGTGTTGGCTTTCATATTTGAGTATGCATAAGAATCAACAAGGAAACTAGTTATGAATTAAGATACCTGAGGCTGATTCAACACAGAAACAAATTGAATAGATATGTTGGGATATAGAAATCTACATTTTAATAACCAACTCATATGAAGCAAGTGAATGTATAAGAAATAAGTGTGAAAAACACTGACCCAGCCAAAAATATTATTCTAGACTAAGTAGATGACTGATGATAGATATATAGATAGATAGATAGATAGATGATAGATCATACATACATACATAAAGTCATAGAGATAATATTCTGCTAGTTCATAATGAATGGCAATCTAGTAAGGAGATTATATAGTTTTTGTATTTAAAATTTATTGCATTGAATGATGAAAAATTACACTTTCTCAGATACTAACTTATATTTTAAAATATTCAGACACTTGAAATGTTCTTGGTATAGAAAGAATTAAAACAATATGTTTCCGTGTATAATCTTAAAAGATCTATTATGATTGAAACCAAAAGTTTTAAATTCTCATAATAGATACAAGTAAACACAAGAAATGCATATTTACAGGGATATCTGTTTTGGGTTTGGAGACTAAACATTTTTTATTCAGTTTTAAAATTAAAATACTTCCATAAAGTGAAAAATGAAGGCTAAGTGCTCATATAGTTTAGTAAATACAGTGGGAAAATATGTTATTTCTGTGTCCCCGCTCTTTGTGGATTACTGTCTTTAGTCACTATGGAGCTCCAGACAATTGTGCTTTAATAGAACTGCATTGGTCGGGAAATAAGTGCTGTGTTATTAAGAAAATGTATCATTAAGAAAAGCAGCTAATGAATGTTTAAGTATCATAAAATGGAAATAAGTATCTGCTATAGACTTTAATGACATATGTAAAGGAAAGGGTATATAATAATCTGATGAAAAGCTTGATCTTGAATATGTACCCACAACCTTAGCAGTCACTAGTCATAATCTTCTGAATAAGACGATCTTTGTAATTTATTTAAATTCGCAAGGAAATAAAATTATAAATCCTAAACTGAAAGATATTGCATAGAAGAATAAATGCAATTTTGTTACCATCATACTCTACAGTTGAGACGTGAAAATTAAACCTCTGGAAAACACAATACTACCTAAAACAACAAAATTAAATATCTCCCATTTCTGTGCAAGAATATCTGGACCCATGCAGCAACACTGTTGAAAATCAAACTAAATGGAAAATATTATAATGATATACTACTTATAATAAAAATCCTCTGTAAAATTGTTGGTTATGCTAGCATACGAAAGAAGAAATATTATGTAAAAATTTAAAAGTCAGTAAGAAATATGTATTCCTCAGTGGGCAAGTTATTAGAAGTACAATATCCTTGTGTGACTGTAGACATTGACAATGTACTTTGTGTTTGAAATCTGGACGATGCCTGGTGAGAGAGCTCAGCAGGGAAAGCCCAGACTCCTGAGTTCTTCAGAACCCACATGGCAGAAAAAGAGAACTGAGTCCAGCATGTTGCTCACATGTGTGTGCAATAATGCCGGCAAGTATGTGCACATGCACAAGAAGTTAATATAGAAAACTTTTATTTGTGTGTGTGTCTCTGTGTGTGCGCATACGTGTATGGTTAAGTGTATGATGTCATCTATGTTCATTGACCAAATGAGGTCGCAAGATGGTCCTGGACCCTCTGAAGCTCTATGTGGGACTAGAAATGAGTGCTGGGAACTGCAGTTGAATCCTCTGGAAGAGAAGAGAGCATTCTTAATTAGTGAGCCATATCTCCTGAACCTACTTTTTTTATAATTTTGAGCCTGTTTAGCATGAAGAATTGATAAAATATTAAAGAAGTAGGTATGTTTAATCTGATTTAAACTTTGCACAATGCATGTATGCATTGAATATCCCAAAGTCACCACAAATATTATGTACCTGTTTAAAAACAAAGTTGGAAACATTTAAAAAGGGTAAACCAATGAATTATAAGTAAATAAAATATGTTCGTGAATAGTGACAAACATGAGCCACTGAATATTTAGAGGATGGAGATACACCTGATTTTTGTTTACAAGTCTTTTGTTACTTTGTAAGGCTCCAGACTGAGCTGAGCATCAGATTATTAAGATTCTCTGTCACAGTCCAAATCAATAGAAAGTCTTAGAAATTGTTGTTGTTGTTGTTGTGTTGGTTCCTTCTCTCCAGGATTCTAAATCTGAATCAAACTCATAGCCTTTATCTAGTCATTTCTCAGTGGATGTTGTGTTTACTGTAATATAAGCCTCTTTACTTGCTGGCATCTCATGCTAACATCTAGGGAAATAAGACCCTAAAATGCAGCTTACGAGAAAATTTCGTTTGAGATCATTGATATGCAAAACAACATATGACATTTGTTATGGACAATAATGTATCCCTCCCAGGCATGCCTTCATAATTCCCCGAATTCCTAAGATATCATTTCATTGCATTGACTGGACTCAACACACGTCATTGCATCAGACAGAATGTAGGAAATATCTGCATAGATACAACTGTTTGCTCTTGCTCTGGCTTGTGCCTGGTGATTCTTCTAGCTGGCCTCTAGATGTTAATTAAAGTGAACCCTGAGGAAGCCTCGGAAATTGTGCTACAGCTCAGTCAGAAATAAAAAACCCAAGTTCTTGCTTTTTAGGACTTGAGTGCCGGTCTAGCTTTTCTCAACTCTCTATTCAGTCTCGAAAGCAAAAGAAAGGAGTAAGCAGCAGGATGTAGTCTTTTTGATTCTTTCATTGATGCCTGATGAGTTGACACTAACTACAGAAATAAGCAGAAGTTTTGTAGATTAAGATCTGTGCCATCCAAACAAGGGGCTCTCTTGAGGGAGAACCACAGAATAAACAGATATATTCAGAATTTGCAAATAGAAAATTCTCCCATCCATGTTTGCATGATGATGCCCTTGCCCTCTTCTCAGAGAGCCAATTATTTTGTAGATTTTCTCCTCTCCATCCTTTCTTGAACACAAACTTTTGAAAGAGATCTTCCTAGCTTATTTTGATTGTTTGTTTGCTTGCTCATTACTTGTTTGGTTGTTTCAATGTGCTACCTTACTCAGTATGCCAGGCTCACCTAGAGTTCACTCTGTAGATAAGTATGGCCCTGAATTCTCAGGATCCTTCTGCCTCAGCTTTGCAGCTGCTAGGACTCTAGTCATGAGCCACTTTAACAGATTTTCTTTCTTTCTTCCTTCCTTCCTTCCTTCCTTCCTTCCTTCCTTCCTTCCTTCCTTCCTTCCTTCCTTCCTTCCTTGCTTCCTTCCTTTGGGACAGAGTTTCTCTGCATAGTCCTGACTGTCCTGGAACTAGTTTCGAAGATCAGGCTCACAGAGATCCATCTGCCTCTGCCTCTGCCTCTGAGTGCCGTGATTAAAGGCACCTGCCAACACTGCCTGCTGCATTTTCCAACTTACTTTCTTAACATATTCTAAGTTACCAAGACATTTCTCGTACTAAGTGAATAAAAATAACTTGTGATCTCTCTGACTGGGGAGAACATGAACAACAAAACTTAAATACTCATGAAAATACCATTTGTGTGAAAATCCTTAAACAACTATACTTTCCCGACACCATTACATCTGCACTGTGGAGTAATTTTTGGTCGGAACAGAAGGAACAAGACACAGGAGAGGGAAAACTTAGAACTAGGAAGGCAAGTTATGACTTTGAGCTGGGAGAAAATTAATTATGCCTCTCTTAATAAAATAATAAATGTAAATGAAAGTCTACAAAAGATAGAGAAAGGGGCTATAAAATTTTTGATACTTGAATAAGGCTCTTTAACTCCCAGATGAGGAGCTGGTGACAAGTCCCATAAAATCACGGATGACCCAATAAAAATTTGAGATGAACTAGTTTTACATGAGAATAAGGGGAAAGCAACATGGTTAAAACTTGCAATTCAGGGGGAAAATGTATTTAATCATACTTTACTTTTTAAAAAACTTTCTGAGGCTGAATTAAATATCATTTGTGTAAATGTACATTCTGTAAGTACAGTAAGTACTCTTTCCATTAGACATGATATGGAGTTCTTTAAAGCCTCATTTGTTTAAAAAAAAAGTAGGAAAAGGACATTGCTGTAAATCTCAGTTAATCATGCTGTGGGACGCCTTTATGTTAACATGAAGACATAGCCCTGTCATCTCCACACAGTGGAAAAATACAGAAATTTTAACTCATTCTCTCAGAAGTTAAGGGGAAAAAAATTTTTATTCGAGTCTCAAAACCATTTTCTTTTCTTAGACAAGGTTTCTCTGTGAAACAGCCTCGTCTGTCCTGATACTCACTTTATAGACCAGGTTGACCTGAGACCCATAGAGATCTGCCTCCTGAGAGCTGGGATTAAAAGAGAGCCTCACTATGTCTGGCTGAAACCTTTTGAGAATATTTTGAATGTTAGTATGAAAACATCCAGGGTTTTTGTTTGTTTGTTTGTTTGTTTTGTTTTGTGTTTTTTAGGATTTTCATCAAGACCCATTTATATTTTCAGTGTAAATAAGAGTGTCCTTTCCAAAAATGCATCCTAATGTGACTAGTTGTAGATACTGTTTCAAGTGTGACATTTTTTTCTAAACTGCTATCAAGAAACATCTTTTCTGTCAAATGCTGCTATGGTCAGCTTCTGTCCAGCAACTAGCAGAAGATAATTTCAGACAAGGAACAGTGGCCGCCAGGCATGCACTTTTATGACTGTGGTAGTGCCAGGATCAGAACTAGAGTTTCTACATGCTAGACAGGCACTGTCTCTAAGCAGCAGCCACAACTAGACTTTCAGGGTGGTTGTGTGTGTGTGTGCACACATGTGTGCGTGCATGTGCATGTGTATACGTGTGTGTATGTGGTTTTTGTTTTGTTGTTATTGTTTTCTGTTTACTTTCTATTTTGACACAGTGTCTCTCTAAGTTGTCCCTGTCAGCCTTGAACTAGCAACGCACCTGACTTATCTCACAAGTAGTTAAGACTGAGGCTATGCCCCTAGTTCTGAGGGTGGAGACTCTTCAACAGCACAGTTCCCTCTTAGTTGACCATGGTCCCATAAATAACTCCATTTAAAGCCACTGGCTCACCCAGTTAGACTTGCGTGGAGTAGTTTCTTGGGTGTGCCTTTACCTCTTTGCCTCTTTGCCTGGGATAAACAGAAACAGCCAGTCCATTAAAAGCCATGCAGAAAATATTTTAAAGTCTGTGTCAGGCTGGACTGAAAAGTTGATTTCATTCTTGAGCTTTTTCCTAGATAGTTTCAGAGGCCATAATTTTTCTTTCTCTCGTTCGCTTCCTTCCTTTCCTTCCTTCCTTTCCTCCTTCCTTCCTTCCTGCCTTCCTTCCTTCCTTCTTTTCCTTCCTTCCTTCCTCCCTCCCTCCCTCTTTTCTTTCCTTAGTCTCCTCTTCCTCACTTGGCACCAGAAATAAAACATCAGAAACGTGTCTACTATGTCCCATAAAAAGACATACTCTCACAAAATTATATTTTTAGAACTACTTATAATATCAAATATTGCTTGTCTCCTGATCTGTTTCCACATATAAATAAAAGGTATTTGCAACCTTCCTCAGGATGTTATTTCTACCATTCTGCTTACTTTCAAAGCTGTGTCTAAAGTTCTAGCTTGCAGCACTAGAAGTCATTTTGTTTCAGAGAACAGAGTGCCAGCAATAATTGATTCCCTGGTGCTGCCCCATACAGAGAAGCTGTCTTCCCACAGATTGTGTATTAGATCAAACTTTAGAGTGTGTGTTCCTGTATCTGTGTCTGCTCCTACGTTCTGAGAGTCCTTTAAGCCTTAGCTGTTCAGTTTATAAACTCTTAAAATTCTGTGAAGAAAATCTCAAAGGCATTTCTTGTAGACATTTGGAGATTGAGTATTGCTTTATTAGATAAATAGCAACAAGGCTATTTTCAGGCTTGAGAACTGTGGGGGATCCTACTATCAAATTCTCTAGCTTCCATTGGCTGAAAAAGAGTTTCGTACCTATTATTTCCAATTTGTAAGTTCACTAACTTTACTTGATGAAGTGTATGCTTAATAATCTCCAATACTTACAAAAATTGACAGTATTAAGGATCTTTTATTTGTACTCCTTTTTTATCATAGTTCATATAGTTGGAAATTAGACAGGTCAAGGAGGAAATGTATCTGTGTGTTCCCAGGGATTGAGCTAGTGTCATCAGCATTAGCAGTAGATAGGTACCTTTACTCTATGAGCCATCTTCTTAACTCTACTTTTATTACTATAATTAGAATATCTTGTAAAGTAACATGGACTTGTGCAAAAACCAACATAGTGTTAACTTCAGCACAATATGACAGCCTGGACATTCTACTGATACTGGTAAATTCCACAGATTTTGTTCAGATTGTCTTAGGTGAATTTTTTTCTGATTTTCTTTATGTGCATTTTCAGATTTTTATTTTTAAAGAATTTTAAACTTTAACAAAGTTTAAAAGAAAATTTAAAGCAAAATTTTCTCAAATAATTGCAAAATGTGTTGGCAATGTAGGGTTGCCTGAGTTTTGCCTATAACGTGAGTCAACGATTCGAAGCAGAAATACCAGAACGTGACACTGTTATTGTTCTTGCATTCCATTTTATCAGAACCAAATTCAATTTGTTCCATCTTGGGTGAAATTAATTATAAGAATTTGATTTAAAGTACTATTTCCTGGGTTTTCTCTAAGAGACTCACTTGCACTTCCTAATTTACAGCTGTTTTATGCAGAAATATTTTGCAACTCCACAAGCACTTTCCGCATAATCAAACTTTCACCCATGTATCCACCATGCACTGATGTTCCCTGTTGATTGCTTTTTTGTTATGATGGCTGTAAATGCATCTCCTGACACATGTTTTAAAAAAATTAGCTGACATTCCCTGGTGAGGATAAAAATCATATTTTTAATTTACTTATTAATTTGGAATGGGCTCATGAGTTCTTCTTTTATTCGGTGTTATAATCTGTTATTTTCATTGCTTTTGTTAGTAATAGAATAGTACCAGATTTAACCAGAGAGAGAGACCATCACACTGGTCTGTGTGGTTTCTTTTTTTATTCCTTATTTTTTTTCTTGTTTTCTTACCTGTTTATTAGCTTTTGTATGTACAGGTAGTTATGTGAATGGTGTTTTTTCGTGTACAGGTATGCAGCACACATATATGGAAGATAATGGAGTATTGTCCCTTTGAGTGCAATCCACCTTGTTTTCAACATCTTAGCCTGAAGTCATTGGGTTTAGGATCCATCGGTCCCTGACTGCTCAGTGTTAGTCTTAAAATGCACATCATCACACTTGGTTTTGTACTTGGGTGCTAGTACTTTATTATTTATTTGTTTAAACAATGCATTGGCTTTCCTTACTCTCCTTAGAAATAATTAATTTCTCTAAGGAGTCACAGATGCTCAGTGAAGAATGAAACACATAATAAATGGAATGAAAAGTGTGCTTTTTGCAATTGAGATCTCTGTCCCTTTCTCCAGGATCTCTAAAAAGTCAAAACTGGGAAATACATAGTTGTTTTGTAAATAATTGCATTAATGTTCCTTCTAACTAACTATCTAACTATTTTGTTGGATATTTGGCTGTTGAAAACTTTGAGTCAACACTGATATTTCCATTATTAGTTCTACAGTCAAAGGCTCATTGCAATTTCCCTCTTTTCCATATTTGTGACTCATTATACCATTCAGGAATGAATGGAACTCAGTAACTCTCAATGCACAAAATTATTTGCTCATTCCTTTTATGTATACCTGTATAGTGTGGGTATAAAATGCCCTCCATTGGTTTCTATACTTAAAGTTTAGTCTTCAGTTCCTGGTGCTACAGGAAATGGGTAGATAATGGAAATTCTGACAGAATCAATGGATTGTTCTACTAATCGACTCAAAATGTGGTGGCATTATTGGGACATTGTGGAAATCGGAAGGAGGACTTAGTAGGAGAAAGTAGTTCATTGAGGGTGAATCGTTGAGTGTCATCTCCTGTTCCTTCTCCTTCCTCTTTCTTCTTGGCCTTCCTACTTTTGCATGTTACATGGTGAAAAGCTTTTCCCTACCACTCCCTCTTCTGATGCCAGGTTCTACCCACAGTTAATGGTACCTGAAAATATCAGCCAATATAAGTCTTTCTTGTGCATGTTATTTATGTCAGGTATTTACCACAGTAGTGAAAGCCTGACTAACACAGTACCCAAATGGAAACCAAGGTACATCTTCCTACTCATCCTCCTCCCTGATGTGGATGGACTTTTCAACCCTTTGGTCTCTCAGCATCCTATTATAGCCAGTGATCCCTAGTGACCCCATCACCTTCCTCCTTCTTCACCTAACTCAGTCCCCAAATTCTCACTACATATTACCCAACCAGACATTTTCCCAAATTGCTCTTGTCCTAATACCCAGAACCAAGGCATTCCCTGTGTCTTTTCTAATAACTTCTCTCTAGCTCCTGAACCCCCTACTCGACTGCTGCTTACATCAAAGTCTGAATGGCAGTGTTCATACCAGCACCTGCTGGTTTTCTGACTAAAGAAGAAGAGAAAGTAAAGAAGAAAGAAAGAAAAAAGAAAGGAAAGAAGTGAAGATTTTGTTCTAAACCAAGAGACTCACTTTCTTCCCTCTCTCAATAGAGACATGATTCAGCATTTCTCTAGTTTTGTTTGGCATTGTGTTTGTGTGAGGGGAGTAGTGGAAGAGATATGTTAGTTTAAAATATTTCAAATAGCCCAGAAGCGACATGCTGAAAATTAAGTTATCAAAATGACTTCTATACCCTAGACATCTTCATTTTGTCTTCCTGCATGCTCAAGCATTAAAAACACTGACTACCTGATAAACTTCTTGACCTTGCATTCAGCTACTAGGCAAGAATTTGAACCATGCTCATGTATTGTAAGAAGTAAAAGCCAGTGATGTCTTAGATAAATCAGGATCTAAAAACTAAGCATGTAGTCATTTTCATTTACTTCAAATCTTTGTCTAAGCAAATAGTTTCCCAGAGAATTCAGCCTCATCATATTTTTTCATCATATTTAATGTCCTGCGCATGACTCAATTCTTGACCTGTATGACCCATGGCTAATTCCTTCATGTTGCTATCACACTGTGACCTTGATCTAAGTGATTCCCATGGCTATTTCTTCATTTTCTATTACTAAAATGGTTTAAACTAAAGTAATGATATTTCCTTTGTACACTGGCAAAAAACATTGGAGAATGATGGTTGAAGAGTGGAAAACTGAATTAAAGGCATAATTGTTTTTCTTCTTTCTTGTGGCACTGAGAAGGTCATAGAAAATTACAGGAGACAAACACAGCTAGGACAGTCTGTCCGTCAGGGGATTGGAGGGACAAGGAGGCACAAGAGTCTAGACACACAGACCAAGAAGGGACCCAGAGAAGTGTTCATTATCAATGTGAGCCTTTGCTCCTGATTCAGTTTCCACATCATACTGATAATCAGAATGCCAGTCATGCTCACCTTAGATCATTTATGATTTCTATGTGGCGAGGTGTTTTATTGGATGTCTAGAAGGAGCCGCACAGGAAAGTGTAGTAAAAGCAGAGGAAATTAAGTGAAACATGTCTAGGAGGAGCCAAGCACAAACGCCCGTTCTTGTTCTTTGCTGTTCTTTCCAGATGTGCAGAATTTTCTGGAAATGTAAGGTGGGGGAGCATGGCTAATGGTACCTAAAAATATATAATTGGACTCAATGACTAGTGTGCTGGAAAGGTGTGTTTCAGATGTACCTTATGGAAAGAATAATGACAGGAGAAACCGTGTCTCGGCTCCCTGGCAGGCTACTTTCCTTCCCGTCAGGAGGATTGTGAGTGTTATATCTGGCTGTCGCATGCTTTGCTTTACTGCACATTAACCCACTGAACATATATTAAGAACATGGTGCCAAAGTAGCTGTACAATGTCTCTGCTTTTAACTCCTAGTTGGCTGGCAGTTCCTGTACACTTTAAAAAGTAAGATATATTGCCATGGAATACAGGGAAATGTTTTCTTTATAGATTGAAGCTAGTGGGGAACATGGAAATAAGTCAGTCGGGTTTCACAAAGCCTTTTCTTTGCTTTCAACTGACTTGAAATCACCCTAGCTTGCTCATACTCCAAGTTTTCAACTGTTGTTTACCTGATGCTATTGACAAAGTTCACCTTCTAAAAAAACCCTTTTTTCCCCATCAGGTCACAGCAGCAGACCTCTCGTGGGGAGGAAGCTGCCTCCCTCATTTCTTTTGGGAGCCCAGGCACACATCATTTTAGGACCACACACCACTTTCTTTACGTTTATGTATAAAGAGCTTACCTCTATCTTTAAAAGTGCAAAGTCACATGTCCTGGGTGAATTATCCAAATTTCTACCTTGTCTTGCTTTTTTTTTTTTTCCTGGCATTTTTCAGACCAAAGTCTGAAACAAAGAACCATTTAGACTTATAAGGAAAAAGGGTGAGGGATCTTCTAGCGAGGCGACTTCATCATTTTTCCACTATCTTGAATGTTCCAGTTGCTCATCTATTCATTCAATATCTGTCTCTTGAGATTTACTGCCTATGGAGTACTAGACACTTCAGTGAACATAAAAATCTATTAGGCACAATCTCTGTGTGCAAAACTTTAGATTCTAGCGGTAAGAAAAGCTATTCCTTAAAGTAAAAGTATTAGATAGTAGAAAAAGCCAAGGCATAAGAAAAGGACCACCAAGCACTAAAGGCATGTGTGCAAAGACATTGGAAGCATAAATCAGAAATATATTTACTTTATGACCCAGGAAACTGTTTTATGGCGAATGTTCCATTTAATTGGCAATACAAAATCTGGTCGAATTTCTGAGCATAGAGATGGGATGGGTGGATAGGAATTCAAACAAGCAAGCAGAGCACTAACGTAAGTGCTGAGCAAACAGACAAGCCGACTGCTTCGCTTATTTTGTGAGTGTTTACATTCAGGGGATGCAGGAGGCTGCTGAAGTGTCCCACCCTGCAGTGCTTGCCAATCATGAACAGATTTCACTTCTCAATTTGTTCATTTCTGTTGTGCCTCACTGTAGAGCCAAAGAACTACGGAAGCGGAGCCTCTATTTGTCCTCCTAAGAGCTACCCGCCAACCGATGCTTGGTCCAAACTACAGTCTCCTGAAACCCAAGATTGACAAGTAAGTGGGAAGGATGTGTACAGTTTTAACCTCAAAATGAACTTCTGGAGATTGAAGGGAACTTGGATTTCCTGAGTTGCTTTTTCATGTTTTCCCACAACTACAACTACTGTCCCTGGCAAAAATACCTTAAAGTTTAAACACATGGTGTTGAATACTTCTACACAGAGCCCGTTCTCATTCTGAAAACTTAACCATTAGGTTTTATTTGCTCACCAATTAAGATAAATATGAGAAATATGTATCATTATCTGCACTCTAAGTCTTTTTTTCTAAGATATATTCTCATGAATGCCAGGGCAGTGAGAATAGACGTTTTCAAAAGCAATTGGGATCTCAATTAGAATTGACTATGGGTACTATAGAGTGACTGAGTCTTTCCTCATCAAATTCATGTGTTATCAGACCTTCTGATGTATTTGGATCCGAAGCCATTCAGTAATGAACAGGGGTAGACTTGATCGTGATGGTGGCACCTTCACAGTAAGTTTATATGAAAGGGGAGAGATATCGCATCTCCCCATCCCTTCTTTCCCTCTTCTCCCCTCTCTTCTTCACTCCTCTTCTCTCCTCCCTTCTCTCCTTCCTTCTCTTCACCTCATATCTCCTTTACTTCTCTCTATATTACTCACACATCAACAAAGACAATGTAGAACAAAATCAGGGCAAAATCTTCAACATTAGCTTAAAATAATCGTCACCCTCTCATACTTTCAGCTTCCAAAAGTGGAGGAAATAGTTATTTGGTTTATGTTGTTTTGTTTTGTCTTTTGTTGTTATTCAGTTAAGTCTTTGTGTTTGAAGATAGCAAGATACTTAGTCTGAACCCTTTACCCATAGGAATCACACTCAGAATGTCACCTTTTATCTGACTTATGACTTGGAATATGGGGTTTGCTTATCTTGTGTTTTTACAGCAAACTAACAAAATTTTTCAAAAAATACTAAATTTTGATAATAAGAACACTGAAATTAAGAACGAGTTCTCGTCAGTAAAGAATATATTCAATTCTTCTGGCAAAATACAAAAAAAAATTATACACCACTTTTTTTATGACCTCTTCCTTTATGGAGCCCAATGGCTTGGGTTTCTAGATCATTTGCTGAGAATATTTACAATAGCTCCACTTTGCCTAGGAGATAGCAAGGTGGTAATTAGGAGGCAGCGTGGAAGGGTTACTACACCTGCAGGAATTCTTTACCACAGCATGGACTGTGGGGGTCTGTTTTGTTAATTCGGATGATGTTGGGTAAGACACTGGGAAAGGCACCGACGGTCATGTGTGCCTATTATGCAGAAAGAAAGCCTATGCCCAGAGACCAAAACTCAAAAACGTTCCATGCTTGTCTTTTGCTATAGGAACATCTCCAATAAACAATTCAATGAAAAGTAAAACTAATAGTTCTCTAGGTCTTACAGTATTAGGCAGAAATGTACTCTTTGCAGAGCCCAGCTCTATAGAGCATCCCAATTGCTTAAGGCACTTTGGGGTTATGTCCTTGCCCACCACCTTGTCCAATACTATGGATGGATTAGAGGATGGCATATCTACTGGTTTCTTCTAAAGCCCTTTTTCTTTTTCTTTATTTTTTTCTATTTATTTGTTTTAGTTTTTCGAGACAGGGTTTCTTTGTAGCTTTGCAGCCTGTCCTGGAACTAGCTCTGGTAGACCACGCTAGTCTCAAACTCACAGAGATCTGCCTGCCGCTGCTTCCCAAGCTCTG
The DNA here is from genome assembly GCF_982192425.1 of Myodes glareolus. Classification (NCBI taxonomy): domain Eukaryota; kingdom Metazoa; phylum Chordata; class Mammalia; order Rodentia; family Cricetidae; genus Myodes; species Myodes glareolus. The sequence continues at coordinate 29,649,164 of NC_142048.1, read as the reverse complement.
GGATTAAAGGTGTGCGCTGCCAACACCGGCGCCTGTTCTTAGTTGTACGGGCTTGTCCAGTTTCTTTAAGGTTCATGCTTGCTTTTGAGTGTGAGCACACTGAGAACAGCTAAAATAGTTAGAACACAGAGCTCTAGGGCCAATGGCTTCACTAGAAATCTCTTCACTGATGCAGAGACATTTTCATTTCGGATAAAAGAAAAAGGATGGCGTCATATCGATCCTTATACTTAGACACCAAGGCAGATCTTGCTCTCCCATAACCAAGAACATCTTCGATCACCTCTCATATGTGACCACACTCTTTCATGCTTCCAGAGCTATGAAAACAACGAACTTGTTATCTGTCTGTTTATCTAGAGAAAGATGTGAGATGTCATATATCTTGGCTTTGTTGAGGAGACCGCTTGAGCCTCTTTCAGATTCACTAATTACTATGTGGAATTTGGCACTGAAGTGCTCTCCAACAAACCATACTTATCTCAAGCCTTGTACGGAGGATGTCTCAGCCATGAGAGCTTTAAGAGCATCCATGAGATTAGCTTTGACGTATGCCACGTGAAAGTATAGGTCTCAGTCACCATCTAGGGAACTTCACAAGCAAAAGATTTTAAAAAAAAAGTTCAAGAGAACACAAAAATTCTATATGGAATCTATTGGTAGATGAGTATACATAGTGTGACTGGAAGTGCTTGAGTTTTAACAAGCTACAGATCATGTATAACCAAACAAAATTAAAGCAAAAATTATCAATCATGTGAGCTACAAAGAGCAATTAAGACATTCAACTACACCAAATATTTTATTCCTCTTTATTTATTGGCAGACAAGTATGCCCATAAAAATACACATGTCAATAACGTAATTTGGGAGCTTGCATTACATGCCATATAAAGTCATACGAGCCGCAATCCACTTGAGGAAAATAGTTAACCCTGCCCTCATGGCTTCACTTTAGCAATGCAGACTCTAAACAAGCAGATTAATTAAAGAATACAAATTCAGGAGGGAGAAAGATGGCAGATGACACCCACAGCAACTGCCAGAATCTCTGAGGGAGAGCCAGGGTCGGTTGGAAAGCAGCCATCCTCCAAAGTAGATGGCGGAGGAAAGGCAATGACTGAAGTTTCAGTAACAAAGAGAGCAGGGAACTTTAGGAAGTGGAACAGAAGACCAGAACATCTTTTCTAGTGTGGTTTGTCCTGAACCCTACTACAGAGACGGGGAACTGTTCATTAAGAAAAATCCTGAGACATACATGGATCTCCTGAGAAGTGGAAATAGACAAGATCCCCTGAGAAAGTTAGGAGGGGTGGGGAGAAATGAGGGCGGAAGAGTAGTGGAAGGGGAGAAAGGGAAGGGAGGAGAACATGGGGAATAGGATGGCCGAGATGAAGGACAGAGAGGGAGAGCAAGTAAGGAGATATCTTGATTGAGGAACCCATTATGGGTCTAGTGAGAAATCTGGCACCAGGGAAATTCCCAGGAATCCACAAGGATGACCCTAGCCAAGACCCTAAGCAATAGTGACGATGGTTCCTGAACTGGCCTTCCCCTGTAATCAAACTGATTGACTGCCTGAATTGTCATCATAGAACCTTCATCCAGCAACTGATGGAAGCAGATGAAGATCCACAGCTAAGCAGTGAGCGGAGCTCCTGGAGTCCAGTGGAAGAGAAGGAGGAGCAATAATATGAGCAAAGGGGTCAAGACCATTCTGGGGAAACCCACACAAACAGCTAACCTGAGCTAATGGTAGCTCCCAGACTCTGGACTGACACTGGTGGAACTATTTCCTCTGAATGTGGCTGATAGGTGTGTGGCTAGGACAGTCTGTGGGGCCACTGGCAGTAGGACCAAGATTTATCTCTAGTGCTTGTACTGGTTTTTTAGAGCCCATTCTCTTTGGAGGAAAACCTTGCTCAGTCTAGATATGGGGGGAGGGCCTTATCCTGCTTCAAAGTGATGTGCCAGACTTTGTTGACTACCATGGAAAATCTTACACTTTCTGAGGAATAGATGGGGAGTGGAGTAGAGAGAAGGTGAGGGGAGCAGAAGTCAGGGAGGTGGTGGGAACTGGGATTGGCATGGAAGATGAGGATAGATAGAGAGATAGATAAATAGATAGATAGATAGATAGACAGACAGACAGACAAGAGATGATAGATAGATGGATAAATAGATAGATAGATAGATAGATAGATAGATAGATAGATAGATGATAGATAAATAGATAGATAGATAGATAGATTGTTTTTATTTTTTTAAAAAAAAATCAGTCACTGAAGCCAGGCAATGGTGGCACACGCCTTTAATCCCATTACTTGGAAGAGGCAGGAGGATCTCTGTAAGTTAGATGCTAGCCTGGTCTACAAGGTAATTTCCAGGACAGCCAGGGCTACACAGAGAAAACTTGTCTTGAAAAATCAAAATAAAAAAGAATCAGCCTCTGAAAAGATGAATGTATTTCCATCACCAAATAACTTAGAGGGCAAGATAGTGGAGGTACAAGGGAGAAAAGCTTGTAGTTGATGGAAAGCAGAGACCAAATAGGGTGCAGGGGTGGAAGTAGAGACCCTAAAGCATGTTTAACATTTGTCTTAGCACTTTGCAGACTGTAATCAAACCACACAGAAAACTTTTGGGGTACACCTATCATACAGATGCTGGAAAAGGCTTTCCTTAGCACTTGACCGTAACAGTGACAAGAAGTCTTTCTTAAAAACAGCCCTGAGCAGGAGGAGCAAGCAAACTGTCCAGTTCCAGACAGTCAGCCTGAAAAACATTTGCAGAAGTATATACCCACCAGGTAATATTTGGAACCATGTATGTATAGACAGACACATATGTACATGCAACAACAATCAATGTATAAAGGGAGGCCAGGAATTTGAAGGGCAGCAGGGAGGTGAATATGGGAGATGTGAAGGAAGAAATGGGAGAGAAGAAATTTTGTAAACAAACAAATTGCAAAAATAAACAAGCAAAAAACTGGAATGAGGATGATGGTTCAAAAAAAAATATGTGTTCCTTCCCATTTAAAAGAACAAGTGGAGTGCAAACATTGGTGAGCGTAACTGTTACCTGGACAATTTATATTCCTTTGGGGACATCCCTATGGGGGTGTTGGAGGGTACATGGGTAAATCTCTGAAGTCTCCCTTAACAGAGTGAGTGCTACTTAGTGTTGCTGTCAGGGAGGGAAAACACATTGGCGTCAGGAGTTTCCACATGATTTGGGGATAATCACATCAACTGCCGGTAATTTTATGATACATGTGCAATAAATGTAACTGCATCTAAATTTATTCTGGTAGTCATGAAAGATCTAATACAGTGATCCATTAATTTGTCAGAAGACCCTTCCAGGACTGCAGTCTTACTGTTGTTATTTTTAGTAATTATACTCACTAAATACAATTTTTTTTTCTCATTTTGTTACATTGAAACAAGTACAGACAAAAAATATAAAACTCTTTTATTTGTCTTACGACAAAAAAACAGAAACAGTTCCTGCTCAATTGGTGGCTAACTGTTGCTAATATAGAAGTCCCTGACTCGCAGCTCATTTCAGGCGTCCCGAGTAAATATCAGGAGACTACTCTCTGAGATTTGGCCTGTCAAATGTTCCAACCTAGAAGGGAAAATCTCTTAAGTCAAAATCATGTAGTGTACCAAACAGTGAAATACGATCTGAGTCAGGCTGGCCTGAAGTTCACTACCTCCCCAGAAGAGGGGGAAATGGTGGCAATTGCTTCCAGGTGCTAGGGTCAAAAGCACCATGCCCCAAAAATTCTGTGTCACCAGAAAATGCCAACCCCAACAGTCACAGAAGAAAAGACAGGACAGCAAACAGATAGACTCCAGGTGCCTAGGTACCCATCCAGGAAAGAAACGTCTCTGGAGATAGGGGGTCAAATCTCTTTATTTTGTCAAATACAATTTACATTTTCCTTAACTCCTTATTAGCTTCTCATTTCTATTCTTATTACTGTCCACCTTTTGTATTTTTCATTTTTCCACATGCTTTTTATAGACCTATGGATTTAACAGACTATTGCATCGAACAACTGCTGAGCATACATTTTGTTCATGGAATTTTCTCCGAAACCAACCATATATTAAGACACAAAGCAAGTCCTAAGTGTATGGGATTTAAGGTAACTTCCTGTAGTCCATCTTTTCACAATGTAAAAAAACTAGAACTCAAGAACAAGAGAGGCTTCAGAAAGTAGAAACTCCTACCATATGAATAGCACACCACTGAATGACAAGTGGTTTGAGCCAGAAATCAGGAGAAAAATTAACAGCCATTGTAATGCTGAACCCACAGCAGGTGTGTTCACAATGCTGGTTTTGCACAAGGCTGGAAGTAATCAGTCATGGATAAGAAAGGAGATAATGGGGCCTAACCCCCATTACCCACAAGTTATTGACTTCTAATAGACAGTAGAAAAAGGGGAGCTGCTCTCCACAGATGTACATCCACTCACTGGTGACTTCAGCAGTCTCCATTGAATAACTTCATCCTAATACTCACAGAGATAGCCCTGATTAAACTCCATAGTTCACAAAAGGAAATAAAGGCATGAACATGGGAAAATCCTATAGAGATGAGGGTATTATTAGGGAGGGGAGCGGACTGGAGGGAGATAAGGAAGGGTGAGAGTAAAAGTAATTAGAGGCATTATGTATATGAATGAGATTATCAAAGCATAAACTTAATCAATAAAAACAAAGAGTGAAAGAATTATTTTCTGTCTCAATTACTTTACAGTGATTCATCATTCACTTTCTATTCGTGAAAGTAAGTTCAGAAAAATAGTGAAACTCAAATATATGTTGGACTAAGCAAATGGAAGTGGTTAGGCCCTTAAATACAAAATATGAGGCCCTACAGATACTGCCTTTTATAGATACCCCACTCCAAATGGCTAGAATAAGCAACTGAAAGCCCAACTTGCCAGAATTGCTGGAATGCAATGAAAGATTTCTAAGAGGGAAGCTTGTGGTTATAAGTGCTTATAGTGAAAATACAATCAAATCCCAAAAACAATGCACCTTTGTGTCTTAGAATACAAGACCAAGAAGTCAACCCCAAATGTGTAGATGGAACAAAGAAATAATGATCAGAGACTAAACAACAGGAGAAAGTCCACAAAGCATGTGAGAAAGAGAGTTATTTCTCAAGAAACGATAAACGAGATTGGTAAACCCTTACCTAAAGTAACTAAAAGAAAGAAGAAAAGCAGATCCAAATTAATAAAATTAGAAATTAAGAGGAGACATTTTGCAGACACCAGTGGAATTCAGATGCCCATTAGGGCATACTTTGAAGTTTTACATTACAATAAATTAGAAAAGTTTAAAAAAAAAAGATAAATTTCTAGACATTTATGGTCTGTCAGAATTAAGTCAAAGGGAAATAAACAATTTAAATAGACTATAATGAGTAATGGTATTGGGGACAGAAATAAGACTTTTCTCAACAAATAAAACCCAGACCCAAGACTAGGAAAATAGCTCAGTCAGGAAGGTCTTGCATTACAAGCCTGATAATATGTGTTCAATTTCAAAATTGCATATTAAAAAAAGTCAGCTGTAGTGGCACGTGGTTATAATCCCAAGACTGAGGCAGCAGGGATAAAAAAATAAGATGTATTACACTTGAGACACCCTAAGGATGGCCTTTAGTCTCCACATGCATATGCACACATGTGCACCTACACCTACACACACAAACACGAAAGGATGCTTAGGTAATGATGAATACTCTGTAGAATTCTATCGCCTGTTAAATAACTGACATCAATCCTCCACCAACCATTCCATGTTAAGAAAAGAAGGGAGGGGATGCTACACAGCTCACCTTATGAAACCAGTATTATTCTGATCCCGAATAAGATAAGAATGCATTAAACCACAGGAAGTCAACGGCCAATATCTGCCTGATGAATGTCATTTTTCCAAATAAAAAACAAAAAATTCAGATAATGAAAAGAGCTATAAAGATAGGCAAAGAAAGTAAAGAACACCTGAGAGAAGAGGGGAATAGCGTTATACTTAATATCGAGTTATTGTATGTGCATCTAAAACTCAATGTTAATGTCATTATACTGAAAACAGCAGCTGTTTTTACTCAGTCTTTTTACATACACATCCCCATACACACACACACACACACACACACACACACATACACACAGACACACACACACACACACACATACACACACACACACACACACACACGTTACATTTTGTAGGTCTTGTGTTCTGTCTCTGCTTATCGAATGTTACCCAGTCATATGCACACCGTTTGCATAGTTATTATGGTTTTCAATGGACATTTAGTTAGTCTCCAACATATTGTTGAGTTGAACATCTTTACATATATCTGTGCAAAGTTCTTCCCGGGTTAGTCCTAGAAATGCAATTGTTTAATCTCAAAGTGCAGGAAAACATTTTCACCAAATTAATTTAATACACTGTTCCCAGTAGAATATGCAGGTTCCTGTTCATCCCTGCTCATAACTTCTTCCAATTTGATGAGTACAAATACAAATGTTCCATTGAATTTTATTTATCCAATTAGTAGTTACACTTCTCTTTATGTACATGTTACACTGTGAGTTTCACAATGTGACTTTCTTGTTCAAAACTTCTGCTCAATTTCTATGAATTTCCTCCTATTATGATTTTCTTTTTAAATTGTGTGTAAGAGAATACGAGATGTCGCTGTTCACATTTACAAGAGTCAATTCCTTCCTTCTAGCACATGGGTCCAGGGACCAAACTTAGGACTTTAGGACTGGTGGCAGGTGAACGTCGAGCATCTGAATTGCTTGCTTTATTTATTTATTTATTTATTTATTTATTTATTTATTCTTTTGTGCAATAATTATATAGCGTATTACATTTCTTACATTATACACACATATGACTTTTATTTTATGTGTATGAATGTTTTGCCTGCATGTATGTCTGTACACCACTTGTGTGTCTGGTACTCACAGAAGCCAGACATGGGTGTTAAATTCCTGTTGTAATGAGACTACTTAGTTGTTTTTGGCTGCCCAGAACCAAAATAATCACACAGAAACTGTATTAATTAAATCACTGTTTGGCCCATTAACTCTAGCTTCTTATTGGCTAACTCTTACATCTTAATTTAACCCATATCCATTAATCTAGGTATCACCACATGACTTACTGAGTAAAGATCTGGCATCTGTCTCTGGTGGGGCTACATGGTTTCTATCTTACTCTGCCTCCCTTTTCCCAGCATTCAGATTAGTTTTCCCCACCTATCTCTGTTCCCCTATAGCTCTTCTATAGGCCTATGCAGTTCATTTATTAACCAATAATATTCACAGCATACAGAGAAGACTCCCACATCAGATTCCCTTGGACTAGAATTACAAGGATTTTGAGATACTATGTGGGTGTTGGCGATTGAACTTGGTCCTCTGTAAGAGCAGATGGTGTTCTTAACTGCCGAGCCATCTCTGAAAACCACCAAACACAAAATCCTTCATAGTGTAATCTTTTCACTTGCTTTGGCAGTTCTTTTGGCAGACAATCTTGTATGCGTCTTTCAGTTTCCGATCTTCTGGATGTTGAGCCACTAACAGCCTTGGATATGTTCATTTGTAGAGTGAATAGCCTAGAAAAATACAGTCATTTTCTGGAGCAAAGGGAATATTTGATATCCAGTATAATAAAGATAGTACCTCCCTGTGTTACAAACCCTGGACAGGTTTGCTTGAAGCCTTCTATAGAAGGTTGAGGTTTCCTAGGAATGGGATTTTCTTGGCTATGATGCAAACCCTCTGCTTGTGGAACATCTATCAAGGCTCATTTGCATTTCTCCAGTGGAACTTGGAAGACATGGTGGTAGGGCAGGCTACCAAGACAGATATGAAGTTGACCATTTCTTCTGTGTTCTAAATAACCAAATCCTTTGTCTCAGTCCCAGGAGTCTTCTGTGGTCTCACTGCATCTGTACAGCTCCAGTTCATGGGCCAACCAGCTTCAAGTGGCAGAAACATCTCCGACTGTATAGTCATAATTGTTTCCTTTCTTAAACAAAACCTAACATCTGTATATTATAAAATGTAGTTTTCAATTATTTCAAGAACATTTCCCATTTCTTACTTGCTGAACCACAAGGTATTTTCATTTTTTCTCATTATCACTGATTTACATTTAGATCCAGAAACCACATAGATTTTAATATTGTTATTATATTTATTATTGTTGTTGTTGTTACTATGGTTTAAACCTAAGACTTAAGCCATGTTAAGCAAGTATTCAGTTAATGTTATATCAGTAACCATTTTAAAAAGCATTTTTTGTTATTTTAAGACCAGGTCTTTCTAAACTGACAAGGCTGGCCTTGAACTCACTTTCTTGTCCATGCCTGTTAGGTTATTGTAATGCCCCTGCCACATCTTTTCCAAGTAACTTGCATTATACGACCTTACTACTAAGCTAAGGTCAGTTTTAATACAATATATAAAAGAATCAAAATAATTTTTGTCTCAACACTGTAAATCAATTGACTTAACAAATACTCCCTACTTTCCCATTGATTTTTGATGCTTGATCAAATATTTTACTAGTTTCTTTTCATAAAATCAGGTCATCAAACTGCTGGTACAATTCTTTGTTTAATATGGCTTTAAATATGTCTTTATACAATAGATGGGGCTTCCTTTTCAAGTGGTTTGAGCTAGTTGTGGATATTTCTTATTCACTGTGTTGTGTAGAGTCAGTATTTTAATAAATACTATAAATATAGTAGGGATTTTCTTGGAAATAACAAATATAAAGGGGTCCTATGAGAATGCCCAAACAATCCAGTTTGTTACCAAGACTATATGTTATTCTCCACAACCTGACACCAAGGCCCCATTGCTAAAGATGACACCCACACCACTCATTGATCTTGAAGAAGTTAAGCTGGTACCTACATAAAACCCTAAGCCCTGTGGTCTAGCATCTTGGGTACAGGAAGTTACTCTGCACATTACCAAGAAAGAAGCCTAAACACGAATCCAAATACAAAGGCTTTGATATACAAAGGTATATTACCTGCAAGATACACTAGGGCAATGGTAGTCCAAGGCTTCTGGGAGTAGCCAACCCAATAAATGATTTGACTTGAAGCCCACTCCATGAGATGTAACTCATACTTCGCACTGCTTGAGTGATGAAGCATGAGAGATAGATAGCCCTAGGACCTAATGCAAATCCAAATAATACTATTCTAAAAAACAAACAAACAAAAACAAAATAACAGAGCAATAAATAATATTTTGATAAGCTAGTAGGTCAGTATCTTGCTCAGACATCATCAGAGAAGCTTTCTCCTGAAGCAGATGGAAATAAATATAGAGAACCCCAGCCAGGCATTATGTAGAGATTGAGAGATCTTGGAACACTCAGATCTAAATAATCTCCATCAAATTCCTCCCCTCAGGGCTCAGGGAATCCTATAGAAGAGGAACCAGAAAGAATATTAAACCCAGAAGGAATGGAGTACACCAAGAAAACAAGGCCTTCTAAATGATCATGAGCAAAGCTCATAGAAACTCACAGAGACTGAGGCAGTAGGCACAGGGTCTACAGGGGTCAGATCACAGCTCTCAGTTTAGTGCTTTGTGGGATTCCGTGGGTCTCTGTTTCTCGTGTCCCCTCTTGGGCTCTTCTTCCCTTTGTCTCTCTTGTCTAACTCTAATGTGTTAGTTTTTGTTTTATCATATTCTATTCTACTAGTATCCCTCAGAAGCCTGCTTATTGTCTAATGAGAGTCAGAAAAGGGTGAATCCTCAGGTGAGGGTGAACTGGAAATTGTGCAGGGAGGGGAAACAACAATCAGAATGTATTGTGTGACAAAAAAGAAGTCTTTTTCAATAAAAGGAAAAATATAAAAAAATTAAAAAAAATAAACTAGGCCTGGTATGGTGCTGCACACCTTAATTCCAGGACTCAGGATGCTGATTCAGGCAGATCTTTGTAAGTTGGAGGCCAGCCTGGCCTACATAGTAAGTTCTACAACATCTAGTACTATATGTCTCAAAAACAAAGAAACAAGCAAACAAAAGCAAAGGTAGACCATTTATAAGTTTTTGAAAGAAATATTGAATTTTCATCATTTTCCCCATTCATTCTTATTTCTGTCATGGTGAATTTATTCTATGTTGATTTGCTGTTCTGTATCAGTGTTCTTTCTTTCTCTTTTTCTTTTTTTTCAATTTTTACTTGGCCTAGATGGATAAACTTCTACTTGTCCTTAAGAGTATCATGAGTTGAAAAATTCTTTTAGATTGCATTCACTGACCACAAAATAATGCATCTTTTATACTATTCACATTTTAATATACAAAATTTTGCTTTATGGTACCATCATACTAATGCAGTAAATATTAGCTTGGGCCCTGGAAGACTGATGAGGTGATGAAACTAGAAAGAACAGACACACAGAAACCCATACAGTGGTGTGATGCTAGAATCATATGGGGTTTTGCTTCCACCTTAACCTGGAAACTCAGAGTATTTATTGGTTCCAGCATAAGCGGAGAGTGGTAGGAAAAGGCCTTTCTAGATGAACAGTCTCTGGCTGTAAGCATCCAGGAGATCTAGGAGGAGGAAACAGGAGTTCCTAGCCTTCCGCACACTGATCCTTCATCCACAAATGCACTCAGACCCCAGAGAAAAAGTTTTGCCATTTATCTTGAGCCTGACCCATGCGGGTAATGGTGTTGGCAGTTTCCCATGGGTCTGACGCCTTGGATTCCTCAACATGACTGAGCCCAAGTCAACAATACACATTCACTCAGGATTTCAATCACTCAGTGCTCCCTCCATTCCCTACAGTCTGCCAGTTCATAAAACAACTCCTGTGTCATTTGCAGAGGTCTAACTAAGTGTGAAAACTGAAAACGAAAGAGTGTTGTTTTGCCTCTGACGATCCCTAATATTTACTTTTTGTGGGATAATTCTGTTCTACTGGAAATCATAATATGCCTATACGTAATGTATAGTCTTCTATAGGATGCATATGGTTGAGGAAGGATCAGTTCATAGTTCATAAATCGGACTCTACAAGTTAAGGGATCAGGGGACACTTCAATTCTTTATTTTCAAGTATTTGTGAGGGTGGGGTGTGTACTTTTCTCTAAATAGCCACAGTTCAGAGGAATCCCGCCAACGTCTGCATAATCAAGGGAAATCAGCATAACAGATAGCTCAAGTATAGGTTTCTACACTTCCTCTCAAAATCTTGTTTCTCTACTTCTATGTTTACCACTTTTTGCATATGGCATAGTACGTAACACAAAATACCATCACTATAGGTAGCAGTTAGTCATGTTCCTGAGCAAAAAAATGAAGCAATAATTTTTATATTTACAAAATACCATTTAAAATATATATGCTAATAGCAATAAACTTATTCATGTTACTAGAAATACAGATTTAGGTGGAAATGTCACTGAATAGGATTCCAGGCAAGCTCACATACTTTATAACATATGTTTAAATTGGTGGAGCTGACACACACCTATGGGGTCCACATGCATTGAACAGACAAATGACAGGCATACATATAGGACCATAGATAAGGGCATGAATGGACATGATTTTTTTGATGATCAAGTACATCATCAAAGATCATCAAGATCATCAAGATCAAGCAATGAGAAGGCACCCTGATTACAGTGTTAAATGATGGACCACAGCCCTGGTAACAATCATCGCTTCCTGAATGCACAGCGAATGGGGTTCATTAGTCTCACTGATGATAACACAGTGAGGCCCAAATCAAAGTCCGAGGTCCTGTGGAGACCGAATCACCTTCCCTGTATATCAAGCCCAATGTCCAACTCCTAATAGCATCTCTGAATGACTCATCTCAATGTGACAAGTGTGAGGAGCCTGCAGTGTTAAACGGAACCTGCCATTGCAACCTGGAAACAATCTCAGCTGTGATGCTTGTCATTTCGGGTGATGGGGCCTTTCCTTCAATTACAGGTAATCCAGGAGAACACAACAAAACATTAGCCATCCTTTTCCATTCAGTGTTCAGATGGAACTTTTCTTGGTTACAACTCAAGTGAAATTAGATCCATCCACACAAAGTTATGTCTCTATTGAAGCCTAATTGTAATGCTGTCGAGGCTCTATTAGAAACTGTTTAAGAGTCAGGTGGTGCACACAAAGGAAAATGTCAACTGCTTTACTTTAGTATATAACAAAATGAAGAATGACCTCCCATGCCCCTTTTATATAGAAATGTCCATCTGAGAAGGGGAAGGGCCTAGTGAGCTTTGTCCTCTGGGGCCCCTTAAAGTAAATCAATAGCAGACTTGCTGCTTCTCCTTTTTGCTTTTAGCTAAAGGGTAAACAGATGTTTTCTTCTGTGCTAAGGTGAAGCTGTATACAGTAACCTGGAACCTCACTGTTCTTTATGTACAGCGTGGGACTTGGGGTCAACTAGTCTCGCTAGAAGGTCTCTATAAGGGAGCAGACTCAGGTTGTAAACATCTGGAAGCCAGAGGCTGCAGTTCAGTTTTCACATCACTGGTCATTGTTTGAAAACACTTCGCTTACACATGCTGTCAGTATTTTTACTTGGACCAGAGGAAGGCTCTGCCAACTCCAAGCATGGCCCATATTGGGACAAGCTTTGCCATTCCTCTGGATTTGAAAACTAAGGTCCTCGACGTGGCTGTGGCCATGTCGAACAATAGCCATTTACCCAAGGCTTTCTTGGCTTCCAAAATTCATAAAGTAATGTGAAAATACAAAGTTATAATGATTTTAATAACAAAGAGGTATTCCTTGTTGCCCTTCTAAACTTATTACAAGTTTAATACACCTAAGCCAGCAAAGAAGAAATATTGCAATCATTTATTTACTATTGTTGGACTATTATAGTTCTATGCTTGGATATTCTGAAACAATAATAGCTATAATTTTAACAAATATAGGATAACTGCATAGAGATTTACTCAATCTCAATAAATCTCACTGGGGTGGTCAGAGGTCCTACATGGGAACCGACAGCTTTGGTTTTGCTGAAGGGTCATGTTACTCATAGATGATCAGGCCTGAAGTCCAATTAGAGAGCTGTTGGTTGCTCTTGAGAAAAAAAAATGCCACTTTTATGCTATTGTACATGTTACTGAGCTGGGCAAGACTGCAGAGTATACTTTTCCCTTGGTAGCATGCAGAGCACCTGCCAAGTCTATGAGAGCCAGTCCCCAAGTGTATGAGAGCCAGGGAGGAGGTTGCCATATTAGTTCAGCTAAATACCTTCAAGCCCTGTGTCTGAAGACTGCAGTGACTTCAGTAACAGGTGTTTCCCTCCGAGTTCTGGAAGACAGCCAAGAGCAATGGCAATAGGCCATATTGTTTTGGGAGTATCTTATATTCTCCTTACGTCTAGAGTTCCGATGCCTGGTACTAATGTTTTTGGTAGGTAGCTAATCCATGGCTCTTTGGTGGCCCATCTAATATAACAACATTAAAGCTCAAATAATATGCATATATATTACAAATGTATACATTTAAGTGATTTTATAAAATAATATGGTTCCTTATGGTTTTTTTTGAGCATCCTTCATGTTATTTATTTCTTACCCTTCTCTCTCTTCCACTACTTCTCTCCTTCCCCCACCACTAAATATTAACCCCCCCATTAGCTTTTGCCATTTCCCTTCAGAGAACCTGTCTCCTGCTATTCTCCTCTCTAGATTTCCTTTCTTCTATGGTCTCTTTTGATTTTCTTGCCCTCTTTAGTTACTTCAGGCCATATATTCAGATCAAAAGTTTCAGAGTTAGGATCCATACATAAGGGATAACATGTGCCTTTTGCCTTTCTGGGTCTGAGTTATATCATGCAGTTCAATAGGTTCCAAATTCAGTCATTTACCTGAGAATGTCATGCTTTATTTTTACTTTATAGCTGACTAGAATTCCAATGTGTAAGGATACCACATTTTTATTCTCAGCTGAAGGACATTCAGGTTGTTTCCTTTTCCTAATTACTGTGAATAGAGCAATGAAGAACACAGCTGAGCAAGTACCTCTGTACTGGGACATCCTACTGAGCATATGTCAAGGAGTGGTGTGGATAGGTCATACGGTGGATCTACTTTTAGCTTTTGAAAGTTTTCTATACTGATTCCCCGAGTGGCTGTATGTAAATGACATCCTGCCAACAGTGAATGAAGGTTCCATTTTCCCTGCATCATTGCCAGTACTTGCTGCTGTTTGCTTACTTGATCTTAGCCCTTTTGACTGATTAATATAAAATCTTAAAGTAGTTTGAATTTACATTTTCCTAATTGCTAACAATGTTGAATTCTAATAAGGATATTGTCAGCCATTTAAATTTGTTTCTTTGAGAACTCTGTGTTCATATCTAAAACCCATTTTTTTAAAAATCCGGTAGATTCTTTTCTTGGTTTCTTTTATGAGTTCTTTGTATGACATGGATATTCAACTACCAATGGCTGGGGATGTCACAGACCCTAGAGAAAATCTAATTATGCCATTTTCCAAAAGTAAAATAATTGCTAATAGTATTCTAAATACCTACTCTCATAACCACAGGTAAGTATAGCTCCCAGTTCTCATCAAAGAAGCCTGAATTTGCAACAGATGAAGTCTAATAGAGAGGTGCATAGCTGGTCAAAATTCAGTGAATAGGTAGCTGATCTTGGGGTGCCCAACCCCTAGTGATACATCTGCAAAGGCAAGCTTTGCCCGCTCGGGCTCATAGAATATCACAGGAAGGGGACAGAAAGATTGTAAGACCCCCATTGACCAGGATTCATGTTTCTAGATCATGTTCTCTAGATATGAGGAAACTGCACCCAGGAAATTTTATCATCATGGTTGCCTGAACAAAACCTGCACACCAGTGAGGATGGGGGAAATTCCACAAGGGAGGAACCCTAGATGAGGAGCTACTGGGGGACATTTACACAGGTTGTCCACTGTGACAAACGCTGGATACATGAACCTAAAAACCATGCTAAATAAACTTAGTAAGTTTATATGCATCCATATATACTTATATACATATGTGAAATGATAATGTCTAGATAGACGGCAAGAATAATTAAGAAGTCTTGAAATTGAGAGGGAAGGATGCTGTGGGATAATGCTCCTGTACACTGTAAAGATTTGTCATTCATATTAGTTTAATAAAATGCTGATTGACTAGTAGCAGGGCAGGAAGTAGAGATGGGGTGACCAGACTAAGAGAATTCTGGGAAGAGGAAAGGCAGAGAGTTGCCACCTAGATACAGAGGAAACATCATGAGAATGCCTCACCGAGAAAAGGTATCAAGTCACATGGATAAACATAGGCAAGAATTTGGGTTAATTTAAGTTGGAAGAGCTAGTTGATAATAAGCCTGAGCGATAGGCTAAACAGTTTATAGTTAATTTAAGCCTCTGTGTGTTTATTTGGGACTGAACGACTGTGGGACTTGGTGGGACAAGAACTTCTGGCTACAAAGGGAGAGGGGAGGTTAAGGAAGAAGGAGAGTAAGGAGTGATGTAGATACAGTGTTCATTATAAAGTTCTTTAAAATATAAATTAAATTAAATGTTATGAGCAATGTTGTCAAACTACCATCTAAATATTCATGTTTGTACCCATAGATTAATCATGCACCATGGTTTATCAGAGAAACTTCTAGAGAAGAAGAAGATGGTTAATGCAGAAACCCATAGCTCGTCCAAGTGCCAGGAATCAGTATTGATAGAGTACTTAGGCCCTACTGGGATAGCTAGAACACACCCTTCCAAAGCTTAGGGAGCATCTCAGGAAAGAAGTTGAAAGAATGTAAGAACCAAGGATGGGAAGATAAGCAGAAAATACATATCTGGACAAAGAATCAGGTTTGCACTCATGAACCCACAGCAGTCATGGTTGCCTGTTACAAGACTTGAACAATATTGAGTACAGAAACATTCAGTGAGGCCCCACACCATCCCAGAGATAGTATCAGCATTTGATGCTTGTTGGGGGAGAGGTATCACTCTCTCAAATGTTATAGCCACATGTAACTTACTCTGTCTGAATTGGGTAACTATCCACCCATATTTAGACAAGCAACTCTAAGACCAGTGGGCCACACAGAAAACAAATACATAGAAGTGGGGGGTGGAGTTTGAGAAGAAGGGTGCTGGAAGGAAAAAGAGTGAGGCTTAAAGGGGGAAAAACAATGACAAATAAAATGCAATACAGAATCAATTATACAATTTAAAATACAGAATCAAAAAGGATGGTCAAATATTTAAACTCTGGGTTTTTTTCTTCATGATTTCAACACCTTTATATTGTATTTTGATTCTGGATGTTCACATGTGGCTACTTATTGCATTGCTTTCTAATTGAATAGTATCTGGTCAATGCCATAAGCCCAAATTTCAGTTATGGCTTCGATACTTTCTAAATGTACAGGGTGAATATTTTACTGAAAGGTCCTCATCTTGGATGTGCTGAATGCTTCAGGATAATGAATTTGGTCCATGTGCTATTGGTTGGGAACCTGCAGAAGTTATCCTGCATTCTTAGCTCTTGCCATAAAAGCACACAAATGCAAATGTTTAAAAGATTTAAATGGTTTTATGTGTGTCCTGAGTATATGCATGTTTACAAGCACATGTAGGCACCCACCTAGGCCAGATGAGGATGTCAGATTGCCTAGAGTTGGAGTTGCATGCAGTTGTAAACTGCTAACTGTGGGTAGTGGTAATCTTCCAGGATGGCAAGAACAGCAAGAACTTTACTGTAAACGTTTAAGGAAGCCATTCAAAAACTGTTCTGAATCCCAAGGGATAAATGAATTAGTTTCTCTATTTTATGATCTCTAATACTTACGACTCAGCCTAAAGTAGCTTTTATTCTGCTTTCTTTTCAAATATTAAAAAATTTTTGTTTCTGTATAATTTCATAACTGCTATTTCTATTTAATAATTGTATTCAACCAAGTTGCTGTACCATAATTATCCTAGCCACTTGCCCATTATTACCTATTCAGCTGCTTCAAATGTTTCATTGTGTTTTGCTAGTAAGTGGATAAATGCCTGTTTATATCACACACTTATCTCCAACCGCTAGACTCCACTGATCAAAATGTTTTAGGAAAACATGGTACTAACGTAAGCTAGCTTTTCCATCCGCAGGTCCAGTCATTCTCTTGCTGGAAGATTTTCAAAAAGCAGGTCTGTCAGGGATCGTGAGTGCAGCATGAATCCATTCAAAGCCTAAACAATAATCTAAACAAACTGTAGCTGAAGAGGCTACACGTGCTTAACATCATTATTTTTAAGAAATAATATGAGATTATGGAAATCATATGGCATGTAAAAACCAGGTTTCACTCATGCCTTCTCCAAGTTGTGTGTGGGTGTTACTTGTGCATGTGTGTGTCCTTGTGCATGTGAGTAAGCCACAAATGTGTGTTTACTTGTGATGTGTGTGTGGTGTAAGTGTGTGCATGTGTGTGCACATGTGTATGTGGGCTGGTGGAGGTCACAGATCAGTGTCAGGTAATTCACTGTTCTCTCCCTCTCTACCTTACTTTCTGAGTTGGTGTCTTTAAACCTGGAACTCATTTATCTGTCTGTGCTGGCTGGCCAATGAGCTCCAGAGATTCTCCTGTACCCTCTCCCGGAAACTGCTGCAATTTTAGAATGTAGCTTTTCTTTTCTTTCTTTTTTCTCTGAGTGGTAGAAATGCCAACCACTTTGCCACTTGAACTTTCGTCCCAGCCTGCCTTCTCCAACTGCTGGACTAAAAGAGCAAATGCCTCAGAGAAATTTGTGCATAATTACCCAGATGGTATTTGTATTTATTCAAAGCAACTCTTCTGTTGAATGACCAGAATGGGGCTAATGTCCTGGAATGAAGCTTATAAACCCTCCTGTAATGCTGGAAATGCTCCAAGTGTGCCAACAATGATCCATGAAGAATTTTTCAAAAACTCAATCTCAAGTCTGAAAGCCAGCTACGCTAATGCAATGGCAAGCCACAAAGAAGGGTGGAAGAAGAAAGAACAAAAGCAGGTGGATATTGTTGTGTTCAGACACCAAATATTTATCCAAGTTGACAGAAATTAATTATGTCTGCATTTCTACAACATGTCCAACCACCATCCTAATAAAGAGACTATCAGAGAATCAGCTGTTGAGTGGGAAGGAGTTAGTGTGTCTCTGACTACTTACATCACGGCTTAATTTGACTCTTCTCTACATCTAATCAACTCATAATTATCTGTTCTAATAGGTCTAGGAGGGAGGGGTGGGGAACTTATCGCTGTGACATAGATAATACTAGCAAGCACAGAAAGGAAAACATACTCTGTTAGACTTTTGCATACATCATATGATTAATAAGCAAATATGTTTGTCTTTGTAATTATGCATTGCTTAGGCTGCTTTTTTTTTTAATTCCCACGCCAAGGAAAATGTCATTCTGCATTAAACAGAAGTGAAACAACCTAGAATTTAAAACCTTCAAATGAATTTCTTAAAGTTAGTAAGCTGCTCGCATGAATGTACTGTATTTCAGAAGATGTATGTATGGAATAACAATAAGTCATCCCCACTTTCCCACTGCCTCTGTTAAGGCCTCAAACTCCCACTGTTTTCCTCTTCCTCAACCCTATGTGCCTAAAGGAGCCTAGTCACCGTGACCTGGGTCATGCTCAGTATACCCTTCTCACACCACAGTTCACATGCTATGGAGTAAGGCTGTTCCCACCCATGCTACCCCTAATACTTCAAAGATCCCACAGTCTGTATCAAAAGTCCTTGTGGGCTTTAGCAAACTGAAAGAAAAGTCGATGCAGTTTGTATCACCAATGTTGACTCCAAGAGTTATATTTAGGTAGTAGTTCTTAGTCAGAGCCGTATCATTTTGCGATGTCCATTTTTTGGAACTCTGATAGTTCCAGTAACTACAGCAATTTGCAATGCTAATTCTAAAGTAACCAGTTTCTCTAGATTCTTGTCTTCCCTGCCTCATGGACTCCCAGCGACGTTCAACTAGGAAAGATGTTTACACAGCACTTTAAGTGAGCATTCAATGTTTACCCTTAGCAACAGCAGAATCTCGACCAAGGGAAACGTTTCAGTCTTCTTCCTGCTCCTCTTCCTGCGAAAACTAAGAAGGTATTCCCCCCCCCTACTCCCAACACACACACACACACACACACTCACACACACACACACACACACACACACTCACAGAGAGAGAGAGAGAGAGTCTGCCACTGGGCCCTGATCTGTCCTCAGAGCCATGCCTACATTGTTGCTGTCTGCCTATAGCACTGATATCTTTTCTAATAACTCCCTTATGTAAAAAGGCAATCCATCTAGTGTCTCTTTTGATCCCTAAACCAAAACCTTTCAGTAGCTTTTCCAAATATCAGAGAGCAAAAAGAGCATGACTTCTCTCCCAGGGTGAATTGCAGTGTTCACTCAACCTAAGTTCTGTAGGCTTCTCTGAGCCATAGGGAAGCTATGCTTAAATTTCCACAATGACTATCATTCTGCATGTGGCCACCAACCCACCCATCTGGTCCATCCCCACCTCCAGCCAGTCCGTTTCTCCTTTCTTCTCCTTTCCTCTCCTTTCCTAGCCTCCTCGAAAGCACAGTCCTCCCAGCCCTGCACTCTCACAGTAGAGCCTCTCAACAGAAATATCCTGCTATAAATTTCTCATCATTAAAGCGTCGGAACGGCTTTCAACAGCAGTGTCTTTCATAAAACAGATTGTTTCATCTTTCAAAAATATTGATTTGAGGAGGAGGAGGCTGAGTTTCAGAAGCCGAAGTGCAAAGACAAAACCAACAACTTTCATTTTTTCTCCTCAAATTTGCACGACAGTACTCCAAGCTCCCTGTGGAAGTAGGCTTGCCACTGTTGGTCTTTTTAGGAAATGGAAGGTCACCTACCAGAAAGCTCAGCAAGAAAGAAAGAAAAAAAAAGCTCAGGTATAAATATTTAACCTGCTTCTTTAGAAGGGAGATGTTCTGAAACTGATTCCTTACTTTGAACCCTTCAGAGATTAGCCAGAGTTCATGACACATATATAGTTCCATGACGTCCAACTGTCTTTTTACAGCTCAGTCTGGGTCATGCTCTTCATGAGACAATCATGACAAACTCATTTTCAGTTTCCCAAGGCATCATTCCTTTGAGTCAAGATACTGTTAGATGGAATAGCAAAAAGGGAGAAAGGAGCTGGAAGCCTAAATATGGACTTGAGCCTATACCTACCAATATAATATCTTGATTTATCAGACAAAGGAGAATGGTCTGTCCTGCCCTGACATGCACACACCACAGGAGGGAAGGGAAAAGGCAAAACTGAATTTTACCTCTTGCCCTATGCTTTTTAAATGTTTCCTGGAAGGTTGAAAAAATATCTCTGTCATTTTTGAATTAATAAAGCTCTGTCTCAGAGGTTCTGTCTCTATTGATTCCTGCGTCTGTGGTCTGTTGTCATCTGTAAGGGGCTGAAAGGATTTGTAGATTATTACTCTCCACGCCTTCATGACAGCCAAAGGAAGGGTGACATTTGTTACAAATTAATTGATCTTTTCCTTTTGCCTTGACTTTAATTTAACAAAAATGTTGGATTAGCCCCAACACGCTCTGGAAACAAGTTTGGTCAGGCACGTTCAACTTCTTAAAATTAATTTTACTTTAACAGTGAAGAAATTTCACCCCTAATTCAGCCATATCTAAATACTGGTTACTTTACCAATACACGTGCATATTTTTGCTTACTGTGTGGGATATTTTATATTTTGCTTTCCTTCTGGGTTTGTTTTCTGAAGGGTGAATCATTAAGTAGATTTATGATCCATCCTGTCTTCCTCCAAATGGCCACCGCTGCATGTTTTCACAGTTGTGGCAGGTGCCAGGTCCTCTGCCCACTTCCCCATGTCTGATTTACCTGGCACATGTCACAGAGCCTTTTGTGTCTTCCCTTATTATAAAATCCATTTAGTGTTTCTCGAAGTTTTATTTCACATATATTTAAAGTTTTGTTTGAAAATTCCACATACGATCACTATATTTATATTAGTCCCATCTCTTCCGCTCCTCCTAGACCTGGGACTACAAGCATGTAATCCACCATGCCTGAATATTTTCTTTCTTTATAGGGTTTGAAGATTAAACATGGGTTCTCGTGCTTGAAAGGCAAGCATTTTATTGACTGAACTCTTTCCTGTCCCTTCACCAGTGTTTTCTGAGTGAAGAAACTAAAACAGCACTCGTCATGTTTTTGACCCTAAACATTTTCAATCAGGCAGAATACCTCAAGTTACTCGAGCTTCAACTCCATTATATAGACCCTCAGGGTCAGGTAATATAGTCTTGTCCTAGGTGTCACTTGTTAGAACATCACATTCACAGTATTAAGATTTGGGGAGATAAATGCACCGTTTGTCGATCAATTTTATGCAACAAGTTTCTGGCAAAACCATTTTTTGCCTAGTAAATAATTAGGTCTAATTTCTATGCTTTGGGCTCCTCCAAGATCCAGCTAAATGTGTGATCGTTCAGTACATGGTGTCTAGAAACAGAACTTGAGAATGTCTGTGTAGATCCATTTAAAAACTCACTTCCATACCACTAAAATTCCAGGCTCTTAAAGACTCAAAGAACTACGAGGGGCACAAGGACCCATTTTCCATGTGAAAGCTTTCTCAAGCTCTCCTGAGCCGTCATTCTTTGGTGTTACTCACTAGGAACACTCAGGGGAGCACACGCCATACCACCAAGACCATAGTTTTTAATTAGTAAGCTGCGGATCATGCCATTGTTAAACTGTGACTCCTTAATGGCCGAGCCCTTCTCTCTCGGCAACTGTCTTCCCATGACTGCAACAATCAAGTGTGCAATCAGCCAGAATTCAATTCAGTTTAGAATTAATCTCCGGTCTGTGTCTGAGCATGTCTCCTGCAGAACAATGCTGAGGATTAGCCAAAGATGGATCGAAGCGCTCCAGAGCAATGCAGGGCAAGGAGAGAGTAAGAGAGGACTGCCAAAACAAAGGCTGGCTCTAAAAGGTACGTCTGCTCCATCCTTCTCACATCTATAAAGTTCTGGAAGACTGGTTTATTTTGGGAAATTAATCGTTCCTTCAGCACACATTACATTTTGGGGGAAAAAAAGAGCATGGTTTACATGAAAATGTCTATACAAAAGTTGCCACAGTGTACTTTATAAGCGCGTATGTGTTATATAAGGCTTGGGGAAAGAAATAAAATATGGTTAGTATTTCTTCCCTTGGGCAGTTTCCAACATTCACCCCACCCAGCAATAAGCTATTCGATCTCTGTCTTGTTTCACTCCCTTGGAAGCAGTAAAATTGGTGCGGGTGCTCTTTGTAGATGTCGCCTGGTGGGCATATGCTTAAGCACTTTAAGAATCCATAGTTTGTTCCCTCTGGTCTTGCCTTCTTTGCTCACGTTCTCTTTCCTTCTGCTTCTCGTTTGGACCTTGGGAGTTAAGTCCAGTGTTCCAATGTGGGTCTCTGTCTCTAACTCCATCCATCGCCAGATGAAGGTTCTATGGTCCGTCGATAGATGGCGATACAGACGGAGACCCACATTGGAGCACCGGACTGAGCCCCCCCAAGGTCCAAATGAGGAGCAGAAGGATGAAGAAAATGAAAAAGGAAATAAGGACTGCGAGGGATGCGATCACCCACTGATACAAGGGGACGGATCTAATGAGAGTTTACCAAGGCCAGTTGGACTGGGACTGAACGAGGACGCGATCCAACCAGATTCTCTGAATGTGGCCAGATTCTCTGAATGTGGCTGGCCCGGAGTCTTTCTGAAAAGCCATTGACAATGACACTGGGACTTGTTTCCTCTGCATATACTGGATTTTGGGGATCCAGTCTGTCTTTACACTCACCTCCCTGGACCTGGAGGGAGTGGGGAGGAACTTGAACTTCCCACAGGGCAGGAAACCCTGACTGCTCTTAGGGATGGAGAGGGAGGAGGAGAAGGAGTGGGGGGAGTGGGAAGGTGTTGGGAGGAGGGGCGGAAATGGAAACTTTTATAATTTAATAAAATTACTTTCAAAAAAAAAAGAATCCATAGTTTGCAATAGCTGCTCCTAAGGCTCCTCTTTCTGAGAATAAGAAGCCATTTTTAACACAAAGAGAGGGATAAACTCATCATGATATCCTACCTGGCCAGAAAGACTTCTTTCTATCGAACAGCAGGAGCCCTGAGTCAGAGCCCGGATGCAAATCCTTTCTCCAGTTCCTCGGGAGATGGACATGCCACATCATTCCATGTCCCAAGATTTTTCATTTCAGAATGATAACACCTCACCTGTGAAGATAGTTTAGGAATTACCCCCCAAATAATCCTGTATTAATCTCATTAAGTTTCCATGGCAGACTATCCTCCTGAGTGGCAATGGAAATCACTTTTCTCTTGAAGACACACGCTCCTGTGATCTCATTTCATCTTCATTATCCCCTCAAAGACCCAGAGTTCACGCAGATGCCACCCACCATGCTCTGCAGGACATATCACTTAATGGGAACAGAGCTTCAGTTTCACCGTATGGAAAGGAAATGGGTGGTAGTGACGATTACTCTATAATGTGATGGTTTTTGAGGCCATTGAAGTGCACACCTTTAAAAACATGGTCTGACTGGTACATGTGAGATGCTGTACATTTCATTAAAGATATGAACCATGCTTGGGGCTTAAAAAAGAAAAAGAAAAAGGAAAGAGACCTAAGCTTCTAGTGTTGCCATAGTGAGGCTTAGAGTTTAACACAGGCTTTTCACACACTATTCAATAAAAAATCATAAATAAGGATATGACCAACACAGTAACTACTAACTTTTTCAGTGGGTTATACTTCCCTAGTTACCAGACATGGATGTGTGTTATTGCCAGTGTTTGCTGTTTAATGAGTTAAGATCCTGGTTTGTAAGAGGTAACTCTAAAGAAACAAGTCTCAAGAACATTCTTTTGAAAAGGATAAGTGTAGTTTCAGTTCTAGAATAAAGATTTGCACACAGACATATATGCCTAACCCAGGTCTTTTTTTTTTCTTTTGGGCCTCCAACCAGACCCTAAATGATGACAGGGAGACATAGTAGTTATGAATGCTCAGACTAGCTTAGGCTAGATTCTGGGTAGCTCTTTTAACTTAAATTAAGCTGTTTCTCCTTATCTACATTGTTTTGACTCAGTTTTTGTTTTTGTTTTGTTTTTGTACCTTTTCTTACTTCTTGTTGTTTCTATGTCTGGAAAGTGACTGCCTGGCTTTCGTTCCCAGGCATCTCCCTCTCTCTCTCTCTCCTCTTTCTTATCTCTCTCATTCTTGCCCATTCTTCCTCTCAAGCCTAGATTCCTCCTCCTCTTTATTCTCTCTGCCCACAAGCCCCACAAATCCTTTCTCTGCCTAGTTATTGGCCATCAGCTTTTTATTAGACCAATCAGGTGCCTTAGGCAGGCAAGGTGAAACAAATGCAACACATCTTTACATAATTAAACACACATCCTTACATCATTAAAGAAATGAAACATAAACAAATGTAGCATACCTTTACATGTTAAAATCATATTCTGCAACTTACACCTTGCTTGTTAAAGTGTTCAAGATGTTTTAAAAGACACTTCAATCTGTTATTTTCTGCAGTCTTCCAGTGGTCAATATTGGCCAAATATGACCTGTGGGTCAAATGCAGTCTGTGACTTTTCTTAGTACAACATATGAATTAAGAATGATATTTTTAAGCCTACCTGGTAGCAGGCCTCTAATCATAACTACTCAGGGTACGAGGAAGGAGGATTCCAAATTTAAGGCCAGCAGAACCACAGAGTGAGTAGAAGACCAGTCTGGGCAATTGTCTTTTCATAAAATAAAAGATAAACATAAAGAGGGCTGACAATGAAGCTAAGTAGTGGAATTTTTGCTAGCATATGGAATGTTCTAGTTTCAATCCACAGCACTCAAAAAGGAAAAAAGAAGAAGAAAAAGAAAAGAATAGGGAAAAGAAATAAAAAAGAGAAAGAAAAAAGAAATCTCAGAAAATGATAAAGTCTGACTCCTATCTCACAATCTTTTGAGAAATACAGCAAGCATAGGCCATTTGTACACATGTCTGTAGTTGTTGGGACCAGTGACTACCTCAAAAGCTCCAAATAATCATGGTGTTTTGAGTCACTCTTTCTATTTTGATCTCTACTCAGCTGAGGCTGCTATCTCTTGTGACTAATGGCAAAACCATCTTTGAAACCTCCTCCTCTTCCCAGCTTCCAACCTGCCTCAGGCAGAGGGATAAAAATGAATTGAAGATCTACTCCAGTCTGGAAATAAAAGTGAACTGCTATTGAAGAATAGTTCCTACACAACACGTTCCATTGGATTCCTTTCAGGTGTTATATGACATAACTCCTAATACAACCACATCATTAAATGTGATCATTCTTGCACTACAGATTATGAAAATGGGTCTGGAAGAGTTCATTCATTGGTTTGAATTTAATATCAAGTCCTTGTTGGCTACAAAATGCAAGGTGCCTCCACACAAGGGAAAACAAACAAGACAAGAAACCTTGGCTGGCTTGAACTTCATGTACGTAAAGGGAAACAGACTAAAAAGATGTTTTTTTCCAAACAAAACAACCAGTGTTGAAGTGTGTGGAGACATCTGATTTGCAGTTTCTGGGCTCTCAGCTCTGTTCCAAACAGCCAAGTCATCTGACAAACAACTTCCAAATTAGTACAGGATTGTAATGACATTTCCCTTAGTCAGATATAGCTTTGGACGCCATTCGTCTGAGATATCCATTCTAATATAAATAGTCAGCAGCTATGTGCATTCGTCGTCCTAGCAAGTGTTCAAAAAGAAGCATAGTTACAGGATTACGACTGCCGAGTGCCTGCTGTTTATGAATCTATAACACACACGCAGTTGATTCGAGCCGTTCCTGGGAAACTCAGGCACGCATCATTTCTACAGACTTCTGTTTTACAACACTAGTCATTCCCTGAAGCAGGTTTTAATTTAAGTTCTTAAACTACATGTGACTTTCATTCTTCCTTAAAGCAAACTTTTACCTGTCTGAAACGAACAAGGAAAACGGAATCATTATTGAGACATATGTCCATAAGAAAAGAGGTCCTCAAAGAGTAATATTTAATAACAACAAAACAAAAAGCTTTTTCGAGGTTTTAAAACAATTGCCAAATGTTAACTATCCAACTGAAAAGTCTTAATTTCAATATCATTAGTACAGTTGATTTTGCACAATATCAGATAGCTGAGTGATAGTGAAAGAGCCATGCGAATAAATTCCCATATTAAAATGAGAGTCTCCTTAAGGCAAAGTCAGTTTCACAGAGCAGTGTGTGTATACAGAAACCGGAGGTGTGCAAAGGTTTGGACACGCACTGCTCCTAAAGGTCTTATGACAGAAACCTGATTAACAGTGTGCTGGTTGGAGAAGCTGTGGGCTTCTAATAGGTGAGGTTACTGGAAATACTTGCTGCACCGAACACTGCTCTCAGTGTGAACTGAAGCAGCTCTCATGGGGCCTTGAGTTAATTTTCACAGGAACGAATTGTTCTAAATACCCAAGCCAAATTCTGTGATCTCTCTTCAGCATTTTGTTTGGTAATATGACTCTCTTTCCTCACTGAAACTAGGAGACCCTTCCAGAGAGGTGGGAGGACTATGGAGGAGTATGGCTACATAGACTTAACAGCAAACGAGAATGACCTGAAGGTATCCTGTCTCCTGGCATCAAAATAACTCCAAAACTAGCTGTATGAAAAGTCCCACTGTGGAAGGGAGGGAAGGGGAGGAGTGACAGGGGAAGGAGTGGAGGCAGAAAGGATCAGAGGAAAGATGGCGAGAGGGAAAGAAGGGAGAGGGGAAAGGGAATAGAGGGAAGAAAGAAAGTTAAAATATGTAACTGCTTAACTGCATACAAAGTCACAACACATTGTAAGGCTTTAATAAATGACTCATTTTTCTGAACTGAAAAAATAATGACAAATATTACATGATACTCTAAATATGAAAGTCCTTCTCTCATTTCTTAGAAACTATAGACATTATTGTATTTATGTTGCATCTAAAGATGGGGAGATGTTGCAGTAGTGAGCAACATGGAATTTCACAATCAGATTCGTTAAATTTTAAAACAAGAAAGACACATGGTATATATTGTAGTTTGAATCTAACTGGCTACCATAAGCTCATAAGGAGTGGCACTATTATAAGGTGTAGTCTTGTTGGGGGAAGTGTGTCATTGTGGGGGTGGGTGTTGAGGTCTCCTATTGACAAACGATGGCCAGTGTGAACACAGACATCTTCTGCTGCCTGTGGCTCAAGATGTAGAACTCTCAGCTTCTTCTCCAGCCCCATGCCTGTCTGCATGCCACCATGTCCCACCCAGCATGATGATAATGGGCTAAGTTTGTACCAGTAAGCAAGCCCCAGTTAAATGTTTTCCTTTATAAGAGTTACAGTGGTCACAGTGTCTCTTCACAGCAGCAGAAACCCTAACGAAGACAGTATATCTTGTACCTTGAACTTATAGACCAAAGTTTCACATGGTTACTTAGATAGATAGGGTTTTTTCCACAGGTTCAAATCAGAGGATTCTTTTGACCTCTGATGACGCAGTGGCCTCTGAAGAGTGGCATCACCACTACTGTAGACAGAGAAGGAAATTGTCTGTCTGGTAGATAAAGTTTAAGAACTCACAGAAACCCCGAAAATGCACGGGACTCCTCTCTCTAGAATAGTAAAACTATTTCTCCTTTATGTCTCATTATTCACTGCCACAATTTTGGTATTCTCACAAGGGGTACTGTTATCAGTCTTTAATGCTCAATTTACAAAGGCAAGTTTTCTGGCTCTCTCTAATCGTATAAATCATGATCTGTCTCAGGCTCCCTCATATGTTCCTGTAAAGATATTTTGGGGATTATTTCCTAAGAGCTTTTCTTTCTACTGAAAAACACTTCCATGATAGATCCTTACATCGTGTTTGACCAGTCCAGTATGATTAAAGACAGACAAAGAAAATTATTTTTCCTTGAATTACTTTTCCTTGTGGATTCGTGGATCAATAAATGAACACAAGAAAAAAGCCAAATCAAGCAGAATGCCTCCTAAAAATATTTGTGTTATCTAAGTGTGTGTACTTTTAGTTCAGGAACTTGTGCATATCTGCATAACACACACACTCACACACACACACACACACACACACACACACACACACACATACACACAGTCTAAATTCCCAACTTCCCTTAAATAACCTATACCTTGGGTGCTGGTCATAGCCACAAGGCCATATCTCTCAAAAGGAAAAATACTGTTTTCCAGTGAGAGTCTGAAGGAGAACTAAGGTTCTTATTTTTCTTTCTTTGGCTTAAATGTCATTTGTGACAACTCAAAGAAACAGAGTTTGCATATTTGTTGGGTTCCATGTGATATTTAGACACATGCATGCATCTTGTAATGTTTAAATCAACTTGAACACATATACCCTCAAGCAATTATCATTTCTCCATGCCATAACCTTTCAAAATTTTTCATTTTTTCAAGTTTTTCCTCCTCTTTGAAGGAAATATAGAGATCCCTGTCCCGCGCAGTCATCTTAAGCCACCTATTGTAATAGCACCGCTGAACTTTGTATTCCCCTCACTTACTTACTGTTGGTTGGCTGACTTCACCCCTGCCCTTCTTCTCTCCCCAGGCTATGGAAATTGGCCCTCGACTCTCTCTTTCCACAGGATCAAGTTTTTCAGTTTCTGGGTACCAGCGAGATCAGGTTGCGCATACCTTTCAATGCCTGGGTTATTTCACTTAGCGAATGATCTCCAGGTTAGCCACACTGGTTCAAATCACTTCCAAAAGGATTGCATCCTGTTTACAGTGGAATGGTGCCCCTTGGGTGCTTAGGACATACTTTCTTTTCCCAGTTCTCAGGTAATGCACATAGGAGTTGCTTCTGTTTCCTGACTATTCTGAATGAAGTTGTAGCATGGGAATGCAGGGATTTCTTTCATACTCTTTGAGATGCCTGAATTCATTTCTTCTAGTTATATATTCTGTAGTAGAATTGCTATATGGTAAGCTGATTCTAATTTTTATTTTAGGAAACTGTATCCTATTTTACGGAATAACCAATAATTGTAGTAATTTTTACTTCCACAGAGATTATGTAAGTGTTCCCTTTTATTATTATTGTTGTTGTTGTTGTTGTTGTTGTTGTTGTTGTTGTTTTTGAGACAGGGTGTCTCAGTAGCTGTGGAGTCAATCCTGGAACTAGCTCAATAGACCAGGCTGGCCTCGAACTCACAGAGACCAGCTTGCCTCTGCCTCCTGAGTACTGGGATAAAAAACATGCTCCACCACCGTCTGGCTTCTCCTTATTCATTAGTTGGTTTGTTTTTCTTTTGCTTTGTTTTTTGTTATTTGTTCGTTGGTTGGTTGTTTGGTGTTTGCTTTGATAGGCACTCTGTCTCTGCAGCCAGGTGATACATAACTGCAGGTTTCATTTGCATTTCCTGGATAATTAGTAATAATGAGCATTTTTCACATACTCGTCAGTCATTTATACACATTCTTTTGAGAAAAGTGACTACTTGCAGCTATTACCTAGTTTTCAATCAAGTTATCTATTTGGTTTGTGCCATTCACCATTTGAAATTCCTGTGTTTTCTACATGCAGTTGTTCTTTCTAGTTTTTATTAAGTCTGACTTTTTCCCCTGACTTCTCTTAATCTTTAACCAACTCATTCCTTGGGTGTTTTCATGGCATTTCCAGGCGCATTTCTGGCCGTTTTGGAGTTTCCAAACTCTTGATTAAAACTCCCTTTGCATTTTACTTCTTGGTTTCCTGAGGATGTGGCCCCCAGAGGAATCAGACTCGGGAAATTGAAATGTTCTGAAAAGAGAGGATCAGAGGAAACTGGGAGCAAGAACAAGCTGGAGAGTCAGTCAGGGCAGCATACAGTCTCTGAGGGGCAGCACCTCAGGAAGAGGAGGAGAGCCAAAGACAGAAAACACAGTTTCAGCACTTGATCTCAGGCACTGGTGTTTGCCACAGGAGCATGAAGAAGAAGTTTTCCTCAGCACCAACTGTTTAACAGACCAGGAATGGTTACGATTTTATTATGAATAGAGTTAAGGACTCATCACAATATGAAAATGGTCTTTTCAGTCATGTTGAAGCTCCAAGAGAGCATTAGGGAAGTAGAATTTCCTTGTACCAGGCAGGCAGAGTAGATGTTTGGATACGGAGGTCGTTTTGAGACTCCTGAACTGTATCTAATTGCGTCTCTCAGGCAGACAACTGGATTCTCTGACACAGTGACAAAGGCACTGACCCTGGCTCCCAGCAGCACTGGACACACCAGAGGTTAGAAGAGCCATTTGATTTGATCCTGTGGAAAGTCAGCTATGAACCCCTAGGAGACCTTGACCTTTAGCCTAAAGGTAGAAGCTACATCACAGGCCTTTACTGTGTTTAAATGAAAATAATCTGATTTGAAAGTTTCATCTCAGTTTCAGTATTAAAGGTCTCTTACTCTCTGGGATCTACATAAAAATGAGGTGTCTGAACACTAAGGACAGGAATCACACTTAAAGTGTATTACTAATGTACAGTATTATTTTAGTCCCGATCAATAGGGAGTTTTGTCTAGCAGTTAGTTGGGAGCTTCCTGCTGCTTAGAAATCCAGAGACAATTCTATGAAAAATATTAATATTTAAGGACCGAAATTAATCACAATCATAAATTATTTCTAGACCTAGTATTGATGTTTCGTTTTTTCCTATTTATGGTCTATGTCTGATCGAAACAGGTGAGAGGAATATCGAGAAACCTGTCAAATAAGCATTCAGCCTTGTCACAGGTGCTCCTTCAGAAACTCGACTCTGTGTGTGTGTGTGTGTGTGTGTGTGTGTGTGTGTGTGTGTGTATGTGTGTGGATTCATACATACATGAATGATTCTCATCAAAACATACGCAAAGCTTAGGTACAAACCAATCAAGACAAATGCTTGCTGAAGGTGGAGAGGAATTTCAAGAATAATTCCCCTGCACTCAACTCACCAGCCCAGACCATTCCTTCGACTTGACGTCATCTAAAGTTACCATGTGCGAGATGACGTTAGAGGAAGGGCTCTCTGTGAAGTGGCTACTTACCAATTAGTATAGATGCCATGTCATGTTGTAGTTCCGCAAACAACTAGAAAATATTGGTAGATGGAGTTAGATCCAGAATATGTTCTGTAGCAGCCTTATCATTTTCTTATGGCCAAATACATTCTTGTCTGTGAGAGTTTTCTAACTGATAGTTGATGGTAGCCATGTCAGGATATTGATCCCTTCAGCTCTTGCTGTGGCTAGGTAGTCCCGTGCCTCCACCTTCTAGAACAGTTACCTCTGTCCATTTTGACTTCTCATAACTACTATGTGGTCAGACAAAGAGAAACCTCACTCCTTTTCAGGTGCCGTGATGAGAGAGGCATTAACCAAGCATACCGGTTTCTATGGGAATGTGTGGTTGTATTGTATGCCCATGATGGGGCAACTTCACCAAAACTTGTTTCTCTGTTTTCGTCAACGTTCCATTATTTTGTCATATATCTAAGTTATCTTAAACATTTCTTCAGGCAAGTTCCTGGTGAATATTTTCCTCTCTAGGATTCCAGCTAGGACTACAGCCGCCAAGTCTCAATGTCCCCTCTATCCTGTGTCTGCTAGGGTCTGACTTTAGAGTTCCAGTGCTGGTGCTTTCACCTCTGCTGCATTACATTCCCAAGTGTGTCACGTCAGGGCGGTGACTCAGCCCTTCTTCTCCTTGATCTACTTGCTGAGCATAGCATCACAGATAAACACATAGACAACTGACCAGGTTGCTACGAGGAGCCGGTGAGATCACAAGTCAGAGATTTAGGAAGAACCCTGAGTCACCGCACCACATGCTAAGTATCACCTATCTTCAACAGTTATAGTAGTGCTTTCATAATGACAAAACATATAAACATACAGTTCCAAAGCACCGAGAATCAAATCCTCTGATCCAGATTCTATAAATCAGTTGTTTCCAATCTGTGGGGCATGACCCCTTTGACAATCCAAAAAACTTTTGTATTACAATTCCTTACAGTAGAAAAATCACAGTTATGAATTAGCAATGAAAATAATTTTGTGGTTGTGAATCGCCACAACTTGACGGACTGTATTAAAGGGCTGCAGTATTATGAAGGTTGAGAACCACTGCCTTAAACCATGATAGTTTCACTATAGAGAGTTTAGAGCAGCATAGTTCAATTGCTTAAGAGACAGAATTCATGAACTTAGAAATCTTTAATAGACTACACACTATGTATTTTGTTTTCTAATTGGCTATTTTTAAAGCTTGGGGATTTCTTTTTTTAACAGAAAATTTTCTAGGAGTTCACAGCAGCCTCTTACCCCACTGTGGTGACCTGAAGAAGGGAAATGCTGAGGTAATTGGAACCTTCTGGATGTGGGCTAGATAAGAAGTGGTGTTTTTACAACTAGCCCTGCCCAGTGGAATCACCTGGGAACCTTTAAAGGCTGCAGATAGCTAGGCCTCGCCCTTAGGGACTCTTATTTAATTGGTCCTCATTTAATTACCTAGCATCAGCATTGTTAACAGCTCCCCAGGTGATTCTAACACAAAGCCAAGACTGAGCTATGGTGTGGATTGGATACTGGTCAATTCTGGGTCAACTGAGTGTGCCTTACAAGGCGGAATGTTGCTGAGAATTGCTTTCAGAATGGGTCAGCCCTCCCAGGCACCTGAGTTAGTTGAAATAGGCAAGCACTGTCTACAAAATCTTCTGATAGTAAAACCAAAACCACCCTGCTTATTCACTGTGCTACCTTAAGAATTGTGTTCTGAAACAATTACTTTTCTTCAAAAGTTTCTATGAACTGAACTCTAACCATAAAGTCATAGCGCAGGTTTGGTGGATTAAAAGAATATTCTATAAACATTTCCGGTTCCTCATCCATGTGCTGCTGCTACTGAGGAGACAGACACCAAAGAACATTAAACGTATGCAAAAGAAATCCCAGACATTCACTGTATGTATTTAACAGCTTGGATCTCCCATCTACTTTTAGTGCAAGCGTCTTGGGTACTTGGGAAATTGTCCTTGAGCTAGGAATCGGCAATCACAATACATTTTCAAAAAGAAGATATAAGGGCAGCTTCAAAGAGTTCGGGAATCAGGAAGATGCTGACGCATTAGGAAGCCCAAGAAGGTATTTGCTTCTGTGGTTTTTAGAGACGTAAATAGAAACAACTATGGCAAAGGATTTCTATAATTAGCTTTCATCTTGATTCCAAAATTTGCTTATTACAGAGAATTTAATAGTATATGAAAGCCACTGTTTAAAAACTTAAGTTGAGCTTTCTGGAACTTTAATGAAAAAATTAGTATGTTCAGACTTTTGTGGTTTCTCTAAAGTCGTGCGCTAATTCAGTAGCAGTCCTCTCTCACTGGATGGTTTGGAAAAAGGGATGGCGAAGGCTCCGGTAATTTTCTTGTCTCCAGGCATAGTTTACTGAAGGCAATAATATGAGTTTAAATTAGAAATTAAATGAATTAGGGTTCTAAACTGTAGGTGTGGCTAAGAAAAGAACACTGGTATTTAGACCAACAAACGTCTTGTTTTAAAGCACAGTAACTCTACCCAGTTGTTCTTCCAAAGCCACAACAGAGGACAATCTGATTAGCTAACATACCTCCCTGAAGAAACCACAAGTTCCAAGGGTGTCTTTGCAGGATGCTTTCAGCAGCAAGACAGGGAAACCACATCCTAACCCTGAGCAACATAGTATCATCCTGCTGCCAATTCCAAGCTGTCAGGCATCAGGAAGTACTTGTGCCCTGGACCACTGTAGTATCCCATGATTTGTGCCTCCACTTGATAAATTCTTTATTGATATACGTCCTATGGATGTGAGTCAAGACCTGAGAAAGAATTAGAATGAACCTCTCCCGCCACACCCACATGTGATCCAGATGCCAAGGAAACCAGAATCAGAGAAATTGCCTCCCATCCACAGGGGAAAGATTTAAAGGAATTTGTGAGTTTCCTTTTACCATTTTGATGAAAAGTTTTAGAAAAAGAATTGTTGATAATAGTGGTGACTGGGCTCCACAGTTAAGGATGCTTGCTGTTCTTGCAGAGGACCTGAATTTGGTTCCTAGCCTCCGCGTTAGTCAGCTCGCAGTCACATAAAATCCGACTCCAAGAGATCAGATGTTTGTCTCTGGCCTCCATGGAAGCCTATATGCATTTTTATATACACACACAGACATAAATATACCCAGAGAGAGAAAATACAACAAATCTTTAAAAATAACAACAGTGATTAATAGTTATACAAATGAGTCATCTCAAACTACAAGTACGTTATTGGTGACATTCCAAAGAGAAGAGTTAGTCTTACATTGGACTCTTGGGTTCTATATGGGAGTACTGCTGACTGATCTACCCTTGAATTTGCAAATACAGGAGGAGACTTGGATAAACACATAGTAGAAATTTCTAAATCTAGTTCTGGGCTCCTCAAATAGAATCTAGAATCATCCTCTTTTAACTCATCCAACAGGAGCTCAAGCAGCTTCCAGCACTGACACTCAAACTTGTGTTGTTTTACAAAATTATATACAGATAGACTGCAAATTACCCAAAGTCAAACCTCACCTCAACATATGAATCAAAATCTCTGGTGGTACATATACATAAGTATTTCTCATTCGTAGCTAGCTGGAGCACCTCTGCTTGGAAGGACTCATGCAAGAAACGAAAGGCAAGATTCACACAAGAAGCTAGCTAGATCTTTTGAAGGACTGCTAGACAAGAGAGTTATTGTTCTGTAGTTATTGTTATTGGATTATTTTTCTTATTCACTCTTGGCAAACTCTGGAAACTGAGAGACAATCATTCAGTAGTCTTAAAGACCAAGACTGATTATATGTATTACATAAAGCACCATCATGTGCCACAGGGATTTATATTTGAAAGCATCATTCTATTCAAATTTATTCTACCATAATTAAGTTCAGAGATGATGTCTGTGTTCATTGTTTGTTAAAGTTACCCCCTTACACACACACAATTAACCTTATAACTCCTTGAATTAATTTAGAAAAAATTCCAGGTTCTATATATAGACTCTCCAAGTAAATATCTTTGTATATTTGACCATTCCAAGCATTAAATTAGAAATTATTTGCAAAAATATGGTCCTATAATTCATAATCAAATGTGCATGTATATATTTGGAAGAAAATTTCTTTTCCTAGTCTTTAAACACACACACACACACACACACACACACACACACATACATGCACAGAGAGAGCTGAAAAATGATATAATTTAACACTTTATGTCTTGGAGGATAGGTGTATCTACATAATACAACAATACAGATGGTGTAAATGGAATCAAGAAAAACATGCCCATATATCTTAATTTTTATTTTTAATGGAAGAAAATTTAAACTTTCCATTTTATTATGATTTTTATTTTTGAGAATTTCATAAATATAAACAATTAAACATGATCATATCCTCTCCCAAGCTATTCCTGTATCCTCCACAATATACCCCCTTCCCAATTTCATGGCCTCCTCCTCCTCATCTTCTTCTTCTTCATAACCTACCAAGTCTTCTCAAAGCTGCCCATACACCCATGAAGGTGGGACCACCCACTGCAACATGGGAAGCCTACAAGTGGTCACACCTTCCAAAAGTATAATTCTCCCTTCTTCAGTATCTCCCTTATTTTTGTTATTATTAAATATCACCATAGAGCCTTCATCCAGCAACTGATGGAAACAGGGTGAGAGACCCATCAGAGCACTGGACTGAGCTCCCAAAGTCCAGCTGAAGAGTGGGAGGAGTAAGAATATGAGCAAAGGGGTCAAGAACATGACACCCACTGAAACAGTTTACCTGAGCTAATGGGAGCTCACCAACTCGAGCCAGAGAGGAAAGGATGGATTCCTTTATCAGTCTAGTTATAGTAGGAAGGGACTTGAACCTTCACCAAAGCAAAGTGCCTTGCCCTCTCTGAGGAGTGTATGGGGGTTGAGATGGGGCAGGGAAAGTGAAGGGAATAAGAGGAGGGAAGTGAGTGGGAACTGGGGTTGGTGTATTAAAATGAAAAAAGATAGTTTGTTTTCTTTTTTAAAAAAATAAAACATATTACATAAAAAGTTATACCACTATTGCACAAATGGACACATTTGCCTGGCAGGATGTTATAATTGGTAGAGTTCACATCTAGGCAAGACTATTGATGCCTTTTCTCCTGCAGCAACTTGCCCTACTATGAAGGTGAATAGAAGACAGAACCTTCCAGCTCAGGTTCAACTTGATTTCTCTATATGAGGCAACTAAGGTGTTCTGTGTCTTCAGCAATAGGGTCTTGCCATCGCGTTCTGATAAGCAATCAAGAGCAATGGCAATAGCCTATGCTGTTTTCTGGACCTCTGGAGGTTCCTTAATTAACATTTCAGAAGTTGACTGCATCTGGCATTTTGTATAGTAATTGATAACTTCAAGGAACTTTTCAAGCCATGCAGGGGATTTCCCTTCAAACTTTTTTTTTTAAGTTTGGAAACAAGACTGTAGATTTCCATATGGTTTTCTTCTTATTCAAAGAGGAGATTTGGAAATGTTTATTTCTCTCTGCACTGACCAGTCCTATAAGTCAAGGTAAAAGAGTACAATCATGACTCTCTGCAAATGGAAAATTCCATCAAAAGAAAGAAGGGATGTTTCTCCTGGACAGAAACCATGTCTGGAGGTGTTATATACTACATATGCACAGATATACAATGAATATGCTTAGTAAAAATGTACATGATTTATCTGCTGAGAGTTCTCTGTTTAGGTCTGTACCCCATTTTTTATTGGGTTATTTATTCTTTTGATAACCAACTTCTTGAGTTCTTTGTATATTTTGGAGATCAGCCCTCTCTCCAATGTGGGGTTGGTGAAGAATTTTTCCCATTCTATAGGCTGTTGTTTTGTTTTGTTGACAGTGATCTTTGCTTTACAGAAGCTTCTCAGTTTCAGAAGGTCCCATTTATTAATTGTTGCTCTCAGTGTCTGTGCTACTGGGATTATATTTAGGAAGTGGTCTCCTATGTCAATGTGTCCAAGTGTACGTCCTACTTTCTCTTCTATGAGGTTCAGTGTGGTTAGAAGACATTTAAGGAAATGCTCAGCATATTTAGCTATCAGAGAAATGCAAATCAAAGAGACTCTGAAATTCCACTTACATTTGTAAGAAGGGTCAAGATAAAAAAAAAAAGCAAAACAGAGCATAACTTATGTTGGAAAGGTTGTGGGGTAAAGGGAACACTCCTCCATTGCTGGTGGGAGTGCAATCTGGCACAACCACTTTGAAAATCAGTATGTTGATTTCTTAGACAGTTGAGAAACAACCTACCTCAAGGCCCATCAATACCACTATTGGTATGTACCCAAAAGATTCTCAATCATAACACAAGGACATGTGCTCAACTCTGTTCATGACTGCATTATTTGTCATATCCAGAACCTGGAAACAATCTAAATTCCCCTTGAACAAAGAATGGATAAAGAAGATGTGGTACATTTACACAATGGAGTACTACTCAGTGACAAAAAATAATGACATCTTGAAATTTAAGGGCAAGTGGGTGCACCTAGAAAACATCATATTGAGTGAGGTAACCCAGATGTAGAAAGACAAATATCATATGTCCTCACTTATCAGTCGCTTTTAGATATCAAACAAAGAAAACCAGTCTACAAATCACAATCTTAGAGAACCTTGACAACAATGAATATCCTAAAATGACGTACATGAATCTAATCTACATGGGAAGTAGAAAAAGACAAGATCTCCTGAGTAAATTGGAAGTGTGAGCATCATGGAAGAGTATATAAGGGGATAGAAAGGAGGGGGGCAGAGAAAAATATATAGCTCACTAAAAGCAATAAAAATATGACCTAAAAAATGAAAAAAATGTGCATGAAAGAAGATAGAGCTAAAGTTCTCCAAGTTTCAGGAAAAAATAATCAAAAGTCTAGAAAAGCAGCTTCTGTAATTACAGTCTTCTTCACTAGAAACAGAAAAATGAAAAGCCTCCTGCGTGGACACTTTAATATCAATATTTCTAGTATGCGGTGCAATGCAAACGTTAAAGTTGAGGCCTTCAGAAGACGCAAGGATGACTCGTCAAGATCAGAGAAGACAATAGTTATTCATTTCCACTAGAAATTTTTATTATAATTTTTTTGGTCTCTCATACAATTTATTTTAGATGAAGGTATCTTTGAAGGAACCCCACTCATAACAGGGTCAAAATTCCTTTCACCCGAAAACTTCGAAGACACACACGGTAGCTTTAACTGACCACTTACATTGTGCTGAACACACGTTTAGATGTTATTTTGATTGTTAGTTGTAGTTATTTGATAGCTGTGTATGTATTTAAAGAGCTATTTCTGCTATTTACTATTTGTAAGTGTGTCACGTGTTCTTCGGCTGGTGTTCCATTTATATCCACAATATACAAAATGACGTCGCAAGTGAATTTAATTTCACGAATGATTTTGAGGAATTTATTTTTCGCATTACTTTTCAGCTTGTGTTTAAACAACGGTGCTGTAACTGGAAGGTCCTGAAAAGAACTATGTTTCTCTGAAACTTCTGCAAAGTGGATTAGCAAATTAGAACTTTAAGGATTGTGGAGAGTTTGGCACCTTGTGAGTCCATGACCATACAATTCATCACGATGCATCCAATTTATCATGGGTTCTCTTTGGCCCCATTTACAGCTATCCCTTCCCCACCTCTGCGTTGGATCTACTATCTTTATGACTAACAGGTGGAACCTTTAAGAAGCTATTAATTTCACAGACCGCTAGCTTCCACCCACCAAAAGGC
The DNA here is from genome assembly GCF_982192425.1 of Myodes glareolus. Taxonomy (NCBI): domain Eukaryota; kingdom Metazoa; phylum Chordata; class Mammalia; order Rodentia; family Cricetidae; genus Myodes; species Myodes glareolus. Next base: position 29,610,114 of record NC_142048.1, on the reverse strand, counting down.
CAAGTGTCTTCAGATAGGGGCTGAGGACTACAGCAGAGATTTCTCAACTTTGTTTTAATTCACCTACCTAATATTTACACTAATATATTTGAAAGTGACTTTATGATTTCATTTGTTCTGTTATGTAAAACTTCAGCAAACTGTTACCAAAACTTGAAACACAAAAGTTGGAGTAACATGAATCTCTTTCTTGGTAACTCACCTCAAATGTAACAAGACACAGTCCATCCTGGAATCAAACACAGGTCTTGCTATCTTTGCGTTGAGCTGTGATTTTGCATGAACAATGTATAATATTAGAACATATTCTGTATATTTAGGCTAGCCTTCCTATCCCAGCTCGATCATGGGTTTCTGTATTAGATTTCCTAAACTTGATCCAATATTTGTTCAGTTATACAATCCAAACTGTATAGAAATTCTAGAGTGGAGTAGACTTGTGTCCCAGATAAGGACAGTAGGAACTAGAGATGAAGTATTGAAATAAAAATCACCACCAGTCTCAACAGAGCTCTTGAATAGGAGTTGGGATCTTCCAATGGCCTGAAACCATCTCTCAACAGCAGAAGCCCTAGAGTAGGTTTTATTTTCGCTGTGTTAATTTTCTACTTTCAATTTCTAACTTCTGGGACATTTCTCAATACATGCGTCTATGCCCAGAGTTTAAGTTGCTATGAGAGTTTTTGTTTTAATTGGGTATGACTCTACAAGAGTACAGGCAATTTGTTTTGTTGTGGTGGTGTCTGCCTTGCAAACCCAAACAAATAGAAATATGGTATAGAAAACTTCTTACACACCACTTAGCTACTTCGATTTGCTATACTTCCATGAAGGAGTTTCAGGGCCCTTCTCCTGGTTTCTTTTCCCAGACTAGCAATTTCCTTTGGCTCTGACTCATACTACCTTTATTTTGCAAGTCTCTGCTGCATCCAGAGTTAGGTCACGTGGTACCCAACTAGACTGGACTACAACTGGCTCAGGTTACAAAGTCGGTACAGTCGTGTTTGTTTACTTTGTCTTAGTATAAAAGCTGAGATGTCCCTTTCTGTTTATTACATTACAAAATGTTTAAGTGCACTTACCAAATCAAAAAATAAAGTCTTTCTGCTCCACCTGATGAAGAGGAAATTCAAAGTCTCTAGAGACGGTGGTTCTCTGTGCACTTTCATTGTATAAAACAGATCTGCTCCTTCTATATCCTTCTCTACATACACTTGGATGTCTCTCCCCTCTTTGTTCCCACTTGATTTAAAAACCTGCCCAGTTACTCTACATCATACATAGAAAACAGAAGTCCCTAAGCCAGAGAGTTCTGCATTGACCAAGCCTGATTAGATGGTTTAATTCACCTTTCAAAATTTGAAATCAAGTGTTTTCTCTCTCATCATCTTCCACCAATACCGCATCAACATTTTACTTTCTCAGAGATGAACATAGGAATAAACACGTAGCTGTTTAAAAATAACTCCTTGGAAAACAAACCAAGGATGTAGCATATTTATAGCCTGTGCCAGAAGAGTTGGAAGCACAGATTCCAAAAGAAATAAGCCCAGTTTTCTAGTCCATCAGTGTGAAGGACCTGAGCAAGGATCAAGTGTAAAGGAAACCACCTAAGGACTCTGATTCCGAATGAAGGGGACATATGATAACCTGTCCTACTCTGGAGCATATTCATTTAACACAACATCTACTGAGAAGGGAGGGCGAAAGTCTGCTTCCTTGGGAAGGGATTGATTTTCTTCTCACATTTTTTCTATCTCCTTTTGTGGCTAACTGCAGCAGGCCCACATATAAAAGCTCAGTCATGTACTCCCAGGCTCTCATGACAATGTAAAGCAGGCATCAATTTCTTGTCATCAAGTTGAATGACTTCTGGCTAACATCGACATAAAACTGAGTAGAATTGTGTGTTTGTGCGGTGTCCCTGTAACTCCATGTGTACACATGTATAGGAGTGCATGTCCACATGTATTGCATGCATGCGAAGGCTAGACATCAATGCAAATGTCCTCTCTCTTTCACTGTCTGTCTTTTCTTTTTTAGACAGTCCCTCACTGGACCAGAGATCACCAACTGGCTATAATAGATGGCCAGCAGCTCCAGAGATCTGCATGTCTATAGTTCTCAACCTCCAGTGCTAGGGGTATAGACATATGATGCCTCTTGTGTGGGTACTGGGCACCCCACAACAGCTACATCATCACCTCAGCCATCGTCCTCCACATTTGGGGTTGTATTTTTAAGGTTCAATTGTTGATTCATTGCTCCTTTATTTCTACATAAATAGGCCTAGCCTTGTAATCTGTGTTGGCAATCTGAAGCACACTTCCTTAATGCTGCTACAACCTCAAGCCCACGATTTGTGGGGGATGGTCATTCCACAACCTTCAGCCAAGAAAAGTAAAGTGGATCTTCTCAGAAAGCATGTGACAGCCAAAGGGTATGCTAGATATATTAGGCTTGTGTCAGGTCTAGAATCGAAGGCAAACGACATCGGGAAAAGCTGAGGAACCAGATCCATCCTAAGAGAATGCAGAAGTTGGACTGATGCCTTAATGGACAACAAGAATGATGTAGGCAGGATTATAAGTCTCTCATTCCCCAATTAGACCTCATTTTCCCGGATGGCAAAATAAAACCCTGTCCCCACACAGCAGTAAAATTCATATTCCATCCATCAGTCAGGCACTTTATTGCTGATTAGATTTCCTAATAAAGAATGCCCAGTAGTAGCCATAATGAAAAACACTCCAGAGTTGATGGATGGAGAGAATTGGAGCCTCTTTAATAGGAGATTTTTAGTTGAGGTCTTAAAGACTTGCCAAATTCAATTCTCAGCAGCATTTCAGCATACCCAGCCTGCCTGCTTCCACACAAAGCACACCGTTACCCTGGAAGCTCTGCCACCACAGCAGACATCTGTGCAAGGTCACAGAGTGAAGGGTGGTGGGAACCTTGCATAGACCTACATGTCTGGTACCACACATCCTTAGGCATGTGTTTATTTCATTAGTCTGATGTCTCTTCTCTATAGAAGAAGGTGCTGAGTAGAATCCCATGTCAGGTATTGTAACTGGAACGACAGAAACAATGCGAAACTAGCTTCCCTCATGGGGACAGGGCAGCCAAAACGCCACAGTAAAAGTGGTGGTACAGAAGCTAGGAATGCTTGGTGTGCCGCCACTTATCAGGCATTGTCACTTTCCTACAGTTAAGAATTCCTTCAGAGGTTTTGCTTCCAGAGCCCAGACATCACAGACTTTCTGCAGAAGACAAAGATATGGGTAGTTAGAGTTTAAAACCAGTTCCTCTTTCCTTAGCCCACTTGTTCTCAAACCATGGGTCATGACCCCTCAGAGATCACTTATCAGATATTCTGCATAGCAGATATTTACTTTAAATTCACAACAGTAGCAAAAATGCAGTTATTAAGCATCAAAGAAATCATTTTGCAGTTGGTGTCAGCACAGCGTGAAGCACTGTATTAAAGGGTCTCAGGGTTAGGAAGGCTGAGACCCACCGCCTTAAATCATAACAGAATTCTCTTGACAACGATGGCAGCAAGTGGAGGTTTTGAGGGCAATGGAAGCACAACTGCTACTAGAACATAATGTTGGATTTTGATACTCCTCTGTTGTCATGGAGAGAATCTGTGCTTCCACATACAATCAGTACTTTGTATCCCTGAAAAGTAAGCTCCTTTGCCATTGATATTCTCCGTCTGGTTGCTTGTTCATTGTTTATCACGAAAATGAAAGAGTTAAACCTTATCTATCCTCACCGTTCTGTATGGTAAGGTAGACAGCTCAGGGAGACTTCCTGTAGACATCTTTCTGGGTAAACTACAAGACAGCAGGGATCCTGCGCAGTTTTCTTCACTGCTGATCCTCGACCCTGTGCAATGGCCGGCACAAAGTGGACTCCACACTATTTCCTGAAGTTAATTCATATATTGAAAAGGAACATGTTATTTAGAAATTCATTAGGAATTGATTGTATGATGAAATGAGCGGTAAAATGGCCAGGATGCTACTGCAAAATCCCGTATAGTTCATTACTTTTAAAGCAATAAATGATCAATGAGAGAAGTTATGGCATATGTGGGATTGTTGGTGCATTTTTGGATGAAATCAACTTTTAAAATGATATTTGCAGCCTATTAGCAATATTTTATGATAAATGTGGTTTAAGTCATAGAAATAACTACATATTGATTCTTGAAAATGGTCCATCTAGGAGCTTACACAGTTCACATAAAGACTACTGACCCATGAGGGGCTCCTAAGGAAACTTCCAGCAAATTATCTACTGCTATTTATTACAATGTAAGACCATAGATGGATGTGCAAAGTTTAAACTATTTCTCCATGGCGCAAAGGTTCTTGGAGTTAAAGATGGACATGGCAATGAGCATGACTGGGAATGGTTTGGGAAGAGGCCACGGTCAGCAGGGGGACACTGATTTCCTGCCTGGGAGGAGACACATGCTCAGTGAGAAGTACCTTGTCTGTTCATTTCCCCTACTTCCTTTTCTCCTACCAGAGAGTTCAAGATGGAGGACACACAACAACTTTGTTTCATTCCAATTTTCCTCTCCGAATTGACTGCTCTTCAGAGATGTGAGCTGTTTATGAAACACCATGTTTGTTCCCAGCTCTTTCAGGAAGCCCTCTCTGTTCTCTCCAACGCGACCAGCAAAAAGCTTTACAGATGTCAGCCCCAGGAAGTCACCTTCCTCCAGCACCAAGGTCCAAGACTCCCAACTGCAGCCTTCTCCGTTTTCATCATGAAACAATTCCACTCAGATATCCTCTGTCAGTTACAGTTTCTTGTGATTACAATAATTTGCCCACGAGGATGACAATCAGCAGATGTTTGTGTCTTAAAGGACATCTGGTGTTTGTTTGACTCAAGAGGCACTGTCATCCTTAATATGCACAGGAGAGGGGACAGCAAGTTTGAAGACACCTCAGTCTGGTTCACCCAAATTCTCCAGCAGGGAAAGGAACAGGAGGTAATAAATCAACCGAATTTTCTCATTTGATTTTAATTTTTTATTGGTGAGATGGTTTTTATGGTTGTATTATTTGTAAGGAACTAAAACCCAGAAAAGTTAAAATTATCACGTGCTTCTCCACGCTGCAATAACTTGCAAAAGGGGAGGCTCCACAGTATTTCCTGAAATTAATTAATATAGTAAAAAGCCATGTTATTTAGAAGTTTGTTAATAATTGATTGCATGATAAAAAGGATGATGAAATGATTCGAGTGTTTTAAAGTGTTATATATCCTATTATATTTAAATGATCAATGATCATTGAAAGAAACTACAACCTATATGTGGAATTGTAGTTGCCTTTTGAATAAAATCAGTTTTAAACTGATGTTTGTAGCCTGTGCTCCATTAAGCTCTGAATATTATAACTCCATATTTATTCCCAATAGTTTATGTTTTTCACAACATCAAAAATTTCAAGATGAATATTCAGAAGCATTCATTCATAAAACAAATGTGTAATGCTTTCTATGTGTGATCTTAGAACCTGAGATCCTTTTATTTAAAATAACAAGTGTTTTAAAATGAAAATGGGAATTTGAATGACAGCTCACTAGACTACAATAGGAAGAGCCTTCAACCTTCTTCTTCTGCATCTAATGAGGATCCCAGAGTAGTTGTATGAACTGATGTGTTTAGATCCTTCACATTGCCAGCTGTGCAATACTTGTTTAACGTTTCACATTATTGAGAACTAGATAAAAGTATTTATTATTTGGAAAATTATAATTATTTTTATATTATAATATATATATAATTATAATTATATTAAAATTATTAAAGTCCCTCATAGTTATGCTTCTAAGGGCCTCTATATTACATTTTGTTAAAATGTGTATTATATATTTATTGTATGTATACTACTTACAACAATATGGAAGTAAAATTTTCACCCTGAAAAGCCTATAATACACAAGCTTCCTGTTTAAAAACAGTCATACTGTCTATTATTGAGAATTTTCTTCAAAATAAAGGTAACTTTTTAAACATTTGAATGTAATGTGATTCCAAAAACAACATGAAAGAGACTCTAGAGATTTGAGATTGACAAGGACTCTTTTCTTTCCATTTCTTGAAGGCCATGGATAATTCTCTGGAGGATTTCCAATTGCTATTATGATTGATTTCTTTGCCAAAGACCCCCCACAAATGACACCAATTTTTGGAATCAATACCTAGAACAACTGAAGTAGTCATAAAATCTATTTTACGGCCTTATTTATTTAACTATAAACCATAGTTCCCTCATTAAAACTTAACAATTTCAACCTCTTATCATATATATTTTAGCATTTTGAATGTGAATGATTTTTATAAACCTCAACAAGATGTTAAAAAAAAAAGTGAAGTGAGAAACTTCAAGGAACTAAAGTATGAGGGAGAAGTCAACCCAGCGTGATCATGTAAGAGTGACCTCCATGGTTTAATATATTTAAATACTTCATCACAAGGGATTGGAAATCCTCCAGAGAATTAGAAGTATCAGGACATGTGACCTTGTTGGAGGATGTGTGTCCTTGGGGGTAGTCTTTGAGGTTTATAAAAGCCCACACCAGACCCAGTGTTTCTCTTTCTCTCTTAGCCTGTGTAGAAGGAGCAGCAGGCTGCTTCCCGCCACCTGGCTCCCGGCTAGCTTTATCCAAAATAATTACACGGAAACTGTATTCATTTAAACACTGCCTGGCCCATTATCTGTAGCATCTTATTGGCTAATTCTCACATCTTGCTTTAACCCATATTTAGTTATCTGATCTATTTTAGCCATGTGGCTCAGTACCTTTTTCAGTGGGGCAGCTCACATCCTGCTGCTTCAGTGGCCTGGGCAGGAGTGGGGGAATCAGCTTCCTCCTCCCTAGAATTCCTCCTGCTCTCCTTGCATTATTTCCACTTCCTGTCTGGTTTTCTCACCTACATCTCCTGCCTGGCCAATTAGCGTTTTATTTAAAACATGATTGACAGAACACAGACAATTCTCCCACACCACTTCCCCCCTCTTTTTTTAAAAAAAACAAAGGAAAATATCCATAGTCCATTTTTTGGGAATGTGGGCGTAGTATTGAAGAGGTTGGAGATTATCTGTCTATTGTTACTTTCACTGATTAATAAAGAGACTGCCTTGGCCTTTTTGATAGGCCAACCCTTAGATGGGTGGAATAGACAAAACAAAATTGTGGGAAAAAGAAAACAGAGGCAGGCAGACGCCATGACACTCCTCTCCGAGACAGCTACAGGTTAGAATACTCCTGATAAGCCACCACCTCATGATGCTACACAGATTATTAAAAATGGGTTAGATCAATATGTAAGAGTTAGCTAATAAGAGACAACAGATAATGGGCCAAACAATATTTAAAAGAATACAGTTTCCATGTAATTATTTCAGGGATAAAGCTAGCTGGGAGGCTGGTGGCAGGAAGCGGCCCACCACTCCTTTTACAAGCCTGTGGATCTGAACATAACTCTCAGCTATTGCTCCAGGACTGTGAATGTCAACATGCTCCCCATCAGTTGATAACAGACTAGACATCTAAAACTGAAATTAAGCCCCAATTAAATGCTTTCTTTTCAAGAGTTTCCATGATCGTGGTGTGGGTATTTCTCATAGCAATAGAAGCCAGCATACGATGCAGTCAGCAGAAAACAGTTGCTATAAATAAGGCAGTGAGGAAGGATAATGTTAGGGCCACTGAATCCTTCCAGGCACTGAAAAGGGATGGAGAGTGAATGACACACTGAGACTTCAAGAATGTATAGAGAATGGGAGTTGAGCAGGGTGGTCAAGGGAAAACCTAAATATAAATGATGCTTTCAGATGTCAACCCAAAAGGGTTGACAAATTGAAACACACAGAGTTTGAGGTCTAAGAGTTTATTCAAGTTGAAATGAGTATGCCCACTCATGAATTCATGAATTTCAGTTGCCCAGAAGTGTTTACATTGGCTCCCAAGTTTGTTTCTTTGTTTTATTTTATTTTATTTCATGGTGCTGGGGATTGAACTCAAAGTCTCATTGTGTTAGATAGAATAATGGCACCCTGATCATGTCTGGGTGGTACTTCTGAGATCTGTGTATGTTTCCTTTCTTGTCATGAAGGAAAACAGATTGCCAATTGTGTTACCTGTAGGGAAATGTTTACATGTACATGCACCTAATATAATTACAAAGATCCTTACAAACAGAAGAGGAAGACTTAAGAAGTCAAAGTCATGATATGTAAGGACATCGATGCAAAGTTTTTTGTTTTTTTTTTCTTTTTTCAGGAGGGAGGCCCAAAAGCCAAGGAATACAAGTGTGTCTAGAAGTGGGGACAGATAAATCTTCAGGGTGGAATCCATTCAGGATGTCACCTTGATGCTATCCTAGCAAGATTTTCTTGTGACTCCTAACCTACACAGTTTTAGGATAATAAGTCTGTGTTGTTCTGAGTCAGAGTGTTTTGGGCAGTTTGTTGTAGCAGCCATAGGAAACTAACACAGAGATAAAGATGAGTGGAATACAAAGGAATACATTGTAAGAAGTTAGATACATCTCAGAGATGTTTACGCATCATTCCAAGAATGAAATGAGAAGCCTATAATTATTTCTCTGCTTTAGATATGTGAATTTGGGACAACGTGAAGTGGACCAAGACAAATGTGGAGGAAAAATTAATTAAAATGTTGTTGAAATAAAACTGCATGATTACTCAGGATAGACACAGAAATAAATGTGAAGATGCAATAGCCACAGAAAGCACTGACTTGGAGCCCCAGTTCTCAAATGTAGAAGTTCTCATGGGTAGACATATAATTTTTGGGTGGTAAACAATAGCAGATTTTGGCCCATTTCCCAAGGCTCATGAACTGAAACAACCTATTGTCAATTTCTCTAAAACACTAACCAGTTACTGTCCTTTAAAAATGACACCATTGAGCCATCGCAACAACCAGCATGGCTTCAGAACCCTGAGGGAATAGTAATGGCACATCTACCATAGCAGTAAACAAACAGCTCTGTAATTGGATATAAGGCACAGTCAATGGGATAGAAATCATGCCTGGCAATGAAAGTCTAGTCAACTACCCAGTGATAATGAAGTCATGGATCTTGGATGAGAACCTACAACCACTACTTTACTAAAGACCAACATAATCCCTAACCACCGTCGAAATATTTGCTCTTATACACACAGGTTAGTGTAGTTATTACCCCTTGTCAAAGAAACTTCTCTTTACAACAGACAAATACTATAACAGAAAATCATAACCAATTAAAATGCAGAGCTGTGGATTCCAGTTCAAAGGGATCTAGTGACAAAACAAGTCTGCCTCTAAGATTTATGGAACTGTGTGGAGGAGATAGCTGAAAGACCGTATGAGCCAGAAGATGGGGGAGGGCTACTGTGAAATTATATCCCCTAGTAAAATAAAAAGACATACACAAAAAGTGTGACAGGACAAAACCATACAGAACTCATTCCATCTTGTATTTCTACTGATGCCATTTCATCCTTAACTAGAATTTGATCTACTTGATGGAGAATTCCAATGAAAATTACTCAACTCTATTCAAGGGACTTGAGATCAAGATATTCCAACTATCTTATGTTAACATCTGTCAAACCGCTTGCTTGTGCAAAACCTCCCTCTTCAGCTATAGATAGAAATACCAGGATGCAGTTTTTGTCTCTAAAAGCCCCTAACTGCTCAGAGATAAACTTAGGTCTCAAATATTTAAGTGTAGCCCAGCAGGCTGAAATAAAGGCTTTCAGTTGGCTATAAACTGTGTCAGAGTGGTCATTTGTAATGGGCTCGCTGTAATAAAAGTCTTACCAATGTGACTTCCTAGACATGAACAGAGGGGGAAAATAACAATAGACATGAAAAACATAGACAGAGAAAGAGCACATGGCCTCAGCGCCACCCAAAGAACTACAGTAAATAAAGGAATTTTGGAGTAGGAGTAATTGTATTCAAAGATCTCTAATACCACATGGTCAACCCTGAAAACATACATGTAAGTAATATTATATAGACCGAACAGGTTATAGTTAGGAATACATTTGTGTGTGTGTATGTGTGTGTTTGTGTGTATGCATGCAGCAACAATTAATAAAAATTAGGACATTAATTTGAAAAAGAGCAGGGAGGGATATATGGAAGACTTTAAAGAGAGAAAGGGGAATGAGTAAATGATATAATTATGTTAAAATCTCAAACGTAAAAGAATAATAAAAATATGAAAAATGATCAATAATAGATTTCAAATATTGCTTTTATTCTTTTATTAGTGTGTTTTAAAATTATTCCCAATAGAAAGAAAATAGTGCTGAATAGCCCATTAGAAAAGAATGGGTTTTAAAAGGCAGTATTCTATGGGCCAGCCTCTAGCAATATCAAAACCCTACAGAGAGATGAGAACTGATCAATTCATTTTTTTCTGTTTATCATTCAGATGGTATTCTCTTGCTATAATAGTGATAGCCATAGATCAACTGCGTCTGTATCAATACAACTACATGCCTTTTAACTTTCTATACATATCTAGAGCCCACAGTGATGTGTGTGTGTGTGTGTGTGTGTGTGTGTGTGTGTGTGTGTGTGTGTGTTGGGGGTGGTCTTTCTTATGTTATTTCTTTAGACTAAGTAAGCCAAATATTAGTTATTATAAATGTCAATTATTTGCTGGGCATTAAAGTTAGTTCCTTGAACTTGTTGAGACCCTTCGAGCAAAGAACAGAGAGTTTTCCTATTACAAAATAATATAATTAAAGCATGCCCTTAGTCTAGTGAGAATGCCCAGCCTAAAACTCAGTAAATCAGCAAAGATTTTTATATTAGGATTCGCAAGAGGACCAGAACTGATTAAATATTATCTATTTATATCATCTAAAAATACTAATATGTAAAATATTATCTATCAAAAAGAGTTATTAGATAGGCCTTCACAGTATTGGTAGGTAATGCAATAATGGCTGTCAGTACACTGGAGAGGCCAAGCGCCCTATACTGCTCCATCTATGAAAGAAGATGCTCAGCAGTCCCCATCTGGTGCTGAAGGCCGGGGATATTCTGAGACAGTCACTGGTCTTTAATCCATACCTGAAGGCCAGAATACCTGATGGAAGCAAAGGATGATAGAAGCAGTAAGAAGAATGGGATAGTGTCATCACCAGCATGAAGTGAAGGTAGGCAGATGGCACTGTTTCCTCAGACCGCTTTCTATATGGGACACCCCCACTCTGGGGGAGGGTCTGTTCTCAGGAAATACTTCTGGCATATGCCCTCCCAATCTCTCCCAGGCCCTCCCAGCCCTCTTTCTCGGGCCCTCTTTCATCCTGCCAAAGGCATGTCTCTTAGTTTATTGCTGATCAAATCAAGTTGACAATCAAGATTAGCCTCACAGTTTCATAGAGAAGACAATTCTGAAGATTTGTATAGGAACCATGAAAGGCAGACAGAAAGGAGAAGAAAGAGTAAAAAAGCGATGACCTTTGTAAGAAAGCAAATTCTGGACAGAAATGCGTAAGGAGCTTGCTGAAGAAGGCACGGCAGCAAGACACACCACTTTTCCTGCCATTTTCCTGCCTCTCCTGTTTGAGTCCGTTCCTTTACTTCACTGAATGATGAATGGTGATGAGGATGATTTAGTCAAATAAGCTCTCCCCAGGTTGCTTTTGGTCATGGTAGCCATCACAGCAAAAGAAACCAAGCTAGAACAGTGCTGTTATAGAGGATCCAAGTTTGGTTCCCAGGGGAACCAATGCACTCTTCTGGACACATACATGAATAAGCATATTCAGACACATACATATCCAGTTAACACCATTAGAATCTTAAAAAATATGTAAATCTTCAAAAACTGAAAAACATAAATCTTTTTTTAAAAAAATCCCTCTAATTGAAATTAAAGAGAAAAATGGCAAAGAGAAATATATTGGGACAAAGAACTCAACAGTCACTGAATAAGTAACAATTTAGTTCTCCCTATGAATATGAAATGTATTTCTCAGGACAGAGTATAAACATGTCTAGTCTTCAACCTTAATAAGAAAAGGAACTAGAAGAGACAAGTAACTGAGATAGAGGCAGGGCTGAGGTCCAAAGTCCCTTCCTTGACAAGGCATAGTCTACATTCCAGGAGCCAAAATGGATGCTACACATCACAAGAAGCTGTAAACATAGCCAACAAATAACATAAAGAGATACACCCTCAGTACACTAAGATTTCTAAACACTTTATGTTAATGTTATTGAGCAGAAAAAGTTGGGGGGGATAATGTTGAATGTGGATCGTAACATCCCAAAGGATTAACTGTTTAAATGATGAACATAGAGTTCTTAACTTTATTCCTTCCACCACAGACTGAGATAGGAGGATCACTGAGAGTTCTAGGCAAGTCTAGCCTACATAGTGAGTTCCAGGCCAGCCTGAGCTACACAGTGATGTTGGTTGTTACTTTTTATCCTTTGTTCTTTCCGGGGGTGGAGGGGATGGGCTGCCACCCAGCTCCCAAATAAATATAGACGGAAACTTATTCTTTCTTGTGAACACCTGGCCTTAGCTTGGCTTGTTTATAGACAGTTTTTCTGTACCTAAATTAGTCCATCTGCCTTCTGATCCTGGACTTTTCCCTTTTTCTATTTCTATATATCTTTTCTTCACTTCTTACTCCATGTCTGACTGTGTAGCTGGGTGGCTGGCCCCTGGTGTCCTCCTTTTTCTGCTCTTACTCCTCAGTCTTTCCTTCCCAGATTTCACTTCCTATTTATTCTCTCTGCCTGTCAGCCCCACTAATCCCTCTCTTCTCTAACTATTGGTCATCAAACTCTTTATTAGACCAATCAAGTGTTTTAGACAGGCAAAACAGCTTAGCCTCACAGAGTTAAACAAATGAAACATAAAGGAATGCAACAAATCTTTGCATCATCAAAACAAGTCTTCCACAGCACGGAATGTAACAAATGTAACACATCTTAAAATAATTTTCTACAACACAGTAACTTTCAGGGCTCCCTCTACAAAATGGGACTCTGTCTCAGAATAGACAAAGAGAAAGTAATGTTGTAAGAGATTCCAGAGTACAAAGAACATTAAAAAGAAAAAGGTGAGTTAACATTTCTACTTTATAAATTTCCTTACTAGTCAGATGTTGGATAATCTCTAGAAGAAACTAATTTCAGAATGAATAACAATGCTATATATAACAAATATTTCCAACATGAATTAACATAGATTAGTATTCCACATTCCAGTTATAGGTGCAGTGATAAGGGTCAGAGAAGTTTTGTTGTGAAAGAAGAAGACGACTATAGAGTAACTAAGTGGAGTGTTTTGGGTCATAGAATATTTGTTGAAATTACCTTACTCTGGATTAGGATGGAGGAAATTTTACAGAACACATTAGGAGAGGGCATGGTTGTGTCCCCATGCAATTTTATTAATAGACACTGTAACATAAATTTTATATAATTTTAATAGGCCAGGAAATGCTCTCCTTTTGATTAACTTTTCAAGAACTGAAAACTAGAAAATCCAATCTTTGCTTGCAGTCTATAGCCCAACTTTTGCTCAAGGTTCATACAAAATGAGACAGGGAACCGGATTCCACTCACATGCCTTAATTTGAGACCATGAATGAACGAAGAAGGTAATTTTTTTCAGCTGCCCAACTTGTTTTCCGGTGTTCTTCTTTTGGCTGGGCCTTTTCAATGAGGAAATTCTTCCTCGTCGTTAAGGAGGCACTGACAGACTACACCTTACTTTAATAACTATGGAAAGAGGACAATAATTTTTTCAGACACAAAATGTTAGCTGCCAGCTCCACATTTTGATTTAGACGTGAGCAAAGCCAAAGCAGAAACCCTGGTCAGAGGACCAGAAGACAGGCAATGGACTGTTCATCTCTCTGTGAGAACTGATCAACTGAGACACTATGATCCTCCTGCTGAGAGATATTTGTACCCTATGTGAATTTGTACTGCTGTGATTTGGTGTAATAAAAAGCTGAATAGCCAATAACTTGGCAGGAGGTATAAGCAGAATTTCGAGGAGGAGAAAGAAGGAGGAGGAATTTAGGAATGCAGAACAAGCTAGAAGACATGGAGAGGAAGCAAGAAGTGCAAGATGGAAGAGAGATAACCCCTGTGATAGTACAAAGAATACTATAAATGGTTTAAGTTACAAGAACTAGTTAGGAACAAGCCTAAACTATAGGCTGAGCTTTCATAATTAATAAGAAACCTCCATGTTATTATTTGGAACCTGGGTGGCAGGAGAGAAAAAGACCCATTAAGTCTTCCAGCTTTGAATCACCACCTATGTGATTATTAAACAGGACCATGGCCACAAACGCAAACTGGAGATTAACTTTATATGCCCACATGACTGAGTCAGGGAACCCATTGTGCCCAATGTTTTGTCAAATTTCTAAAGAGGTATTTGTTGTATAGATAATTTTAATGTCATTCACTTTAAATGCACTTTGAATATATCATTTTCAATATGTGGGTATGGTGGGAGAGCCTCATTTAATCAGTTAAAGACATAAAGAACAAAGAGAACAAGGCTGAATACTGAGAATCACTAACGAAAAGATTCTACCCCACAGTGCCTTAAGTGTTATTAGGCAATGCAGGTCTTCCATGTCTACAGCTGCTCAATTCAATTCAATCTCTCAGTTTCTCTTAGTGGTTTAAAGAAACGATAGATAGATAGATAGATAGATAGATAGATAGATAGATAGATAGATAGATAGATGATAGACATAATAGACAAACATGTCATTTATGTTTCCTAAGCCAGAATTATGTCAAAAATAAATAATATTCTTTTATAATTTTGAATTAGATTTCTCCACATCTGACAGTATCAACCCTGACTATTCCATTTGTAAAGACTGTGGATCTGCCTTTTAAGAAAGAAAAACATCTTTTGTTTGATTTTTGTTTCATGCAACTGAGAGGTCCTTGATTGGTGTACAAGTGTTTCAAGCTAAAGAATAAAATAACTAATAGTGTCCTGCTCCTTAGGAAGTAATTCTTATAACCACTGAAGTACACACACACATAAACACACACACACACACACACACACACACACACACACACACACACACACAACCTGTCACAAGAACAAAGAAAAACATATTCGCATGCACCTATAGAAACACAGTTCTTATGTTTGAGGGTACCAAAGTTTCTAACTTAGCAGGACACAAAGCACTAGGCTTCCATGCACCAAAATTGTTTCTATTCCCTGCATTTCATAAGTAACGTTTTATTCTCCCCAGTTGATCAGAGAGCGTACTTGGAGAAAAATCTGTTGATATTTCCCTTGCTGAGTTTTAAATAGCCTGAAAATGTGTGACATATCTTTTGTAGTGAGTGCTTTAGAGGGAAAAGCATTGCTTTTAAATCTTATGCCTGCCCCAAATGCAATGTGAAATAAATTCCACTGTGAATGAGCCCCTGCCACATCTCGAAACTGAATTGCAATATGCAAGGTTTCTCCGAGACAGGCCATTTTTTTGTGTGCTCTTAAAAGCTGCAAAACTAAGAGGATTGATAAATTTTAAATCTCCATAGCAGAGTTTGTGTAAAGCAGTGTGCTTACATATGCATGCCATTTTAGCCACAAAACACGTGGGCTGTTCAGACTGAGATTTTTTGCGGCTTGGTTTCATTTCAATTAGCAGGGTGCATTTTATTCCACTTGGAAAAGTTGTGAATAGCGGTCATAGTAATGATACCAACAGCCTCAGATTTGCGCTCTCAAAGTTTGTATTAGTCTCTGTAATGAATCCAGTTACAGAGGGTGGTGGCTGGAGTAGTATTCATTTCATTGTCAGCATGTCCCTAACTATCAACGATACAACTAAAATCCCATCTCAACTAAATGCTTGGCTGAAGACCCACTGCTAATAGAAAGAGAAACACCAGTTTCTTTTATGATTTGCTGATTACACTGTGAATGGATCACTTTGAACCATACCTCCAAATCCTTTCCGGATTCAACAGGACTAAAATTAAATGTGTCAGCAATTATTTGCTCAACACACCCTTCACACCTGGCACCTCCTCAGTGTTCTGTACATTATTTCCATAGTAGTCTATTACTCTTCCAAATTGAAGATCGGGAGGTTTCAAGACAGTGAACCCAATTAACTGAGCTAAGGTGGCAAAGCTCTTAAAGGAGCCAGCTTCAAACCCAGAGCCGAGTTGTCTTCCTTGTCCTACTCTGCCTCTATTGCCAACATTGAGGCTTTGGAGTGGAGCATCACAATAGATACTCTGGCTTCTTTTCTTCTTCCGTATCTCTAACCAGTCCACAAACTTCTAAAGCTTCCTCTGTAACCTGAGTAATTGACCTCCCAGAGGCATGTCATCTGCAGTCAAATGAAGAAAACATTCCCCACTTGAAGCCACCTGTGGTCCTCGAGCGGGGTTCCACAGCTCCGCAGAGAGGCCACCCGTGCACAAAAGAGACACTGCGGTTCATGGCTATGACTTGCAAATGTTGGCTCTCAATATCAGTCATGTAGTCCAGAACAGCTGCTGTGCATGACCAATATGAATCGAAATATGCAAAACGTGAGGCTGAACATACAAGCTTGCTGACGCAAATGTGAATGCAAATCGAGGCCACATAACCAGGAATTGTGCCAAGAAGCATGAGTATCGAGAACTGCACAGTTGCTCGCCCTGTGGATGCGAATGTAAACATTGTGGGTTCTGAAGAAGATACAGTCATGTCTTGTTTAAAAGGCTCCAGGAGTGGTAGATGCAGCAAGGATGCTTTGTTCAGCCACATAGTCATCACTGATATTGCAAACCAAACTGTACCTAGAGTGTTGGGGATGAGGTAGCCCAGTGATGTGACTGCTGAAAAGTTTTGTTCTCCTTAATTTCATTGGCTTCCAAAAATCGTTCATTTGAATCATTAGATTTGATAAGTTTTTCTATTTTCCTTTGCAGATTACCAGTTGGAGGTCACTGAACCTGACTAAGCAATTTCACAGGACAAAATGACAGGGCAGAAAACACAATCCAAGGGCCACCTAGAGGAGTGGTTCTCAGCCTTCCTAATGCTGCGACCCTTGAGTACAGTTCCTCATGAGGTGGTGACTCACAAACATAAAATAGTTAGTTGGTGCTGCCTTAAAAACTACTTAAATAGTAGTTGGTGCTACTGTTATGAATCATAATGCAAGTATCTGCTCTGTGCTATATCTAATATGTGATCCCTGTGGAAGGATCATTTGATGTCCCCAAAGATTTGTGACCCACAGGTTGAGAACCTCTGATCTAGAGGAAGAGAACCGATAGAATTTAAATATATGTACTAATATACACATATACTAATATATGTACTATACACACATAAATATCTATATACATACATACACACACATATATATGTGTATATATAAAATAGTAAAGGGGAATTTGTTAGAATGGCTTATCACCAATAAGAGCTGGGTAGTAACAGTGGCTGTGGGCACACCAGAGAAATTGAGAATGCTAGAGTGTTCAATCCATGAAGCCTAGTATTCCAATTCTGGTGCTGAAAATCCAGAAGATTCTGAGGAAGCTGTTGATCCTAAGTCAATGTCAGAAAGCACAAAGCTAGACTCTATCATCAGAAAAGGATGGAAAGAACAACAGTAACTGTGGCTGTGGAAGGGTTGCATTGCATCACCAAGCAAGAACTGATTTTCTCTTTGAATTCTTTGTGTTTGGTTACTGCCAAAGATGCCACCCTCTCTTGGGGAAGGGCTTCTTCCTCACACATGAACCCAGGGGCCTGTCTCTTCATTGAATCCAGAGTCCAATGAAGTTGACAATCAAGATTGTCCATAACAAGGTTAGATTTCCCCATCTATCTTCCACCTGTAATTGTGGCAAAATGCATGTGGCATGTCCTCTGCCGTGTTCTATTTTTCAGTGTAGAATTCCATGGAGCAAACAGAACAGAATCACATTGTGCTTCATTGCTGCCCTCACAACCAAGAACTTCTTGATCTTTGTAGATTAAACTCTATGCCCAACATGCAGCTCCCATTTTATCTCTATCTCCATGAATAGTCTAAGTACCTCACAAAAGTGAGATAATCTAGTTCTTCCTTTGTTGTACATCTGCCTTATTCAGCTTAGCATAGTGTCCTCTACATTCATTTAGATGGTAATATGTATCGGAATTACTCTCCTCTATAAAGTTACACAGTCTTCCAAGGATACAGTTGCCATACATGGATGCCTTAGGTCATTCCACCTTTTCTGTTGTGAAGAGGGCTGGGTAAGTATCTCTTTGAGGACTCAATTCTCTAGGGCATATGCTAAGAAACTACTGATGTATCCATGATTTTGATTTTAGCTGTGATGAACTGACATACTGTTGACACAGCCCCTCTGTCACCAATACTGCCCAAGTGCTTCAATTGTTACTCTGAGTAGTCATTCCAGTCATGAACCTCCTTGCCATTTGATTTCCCTGACAATGAGTGAAGCCAGGTATCATTTTCTGTGCTCAATGGATCTTTTCATATCTTTTTTGGATAAATGTCATGTAATTGTAATATTTTTTTGAATCAGGTTGTTTAGTATTTTGCTGTTAAGTATGAATAATTTAAATACTTTAACTCAGTCTGTGTGGTTTATTTGTCTGTTTTGGACACAGTTTCACTATTTTTTAGACTGGTATTGGTTTCCAATACTCCTGAATCATCCTGCCTTCACCTTCCCTACTGCTGAGATTGACTTGTGTCCTGCCTTTTTAATGGTTGGTCAAATCCTTTGAGACCCAAACTTTGAAATTTTAATATGGTCCAGCTATGTATGCTTCCTTTTGTTGTCTCTGTTTTGGGGCCTTGTATCGAAAGAAACCTTTATTAAATCCAGTATGATAAAGCTACTGTCCCAATTTTTTCTTTTGAAAATTTAATGATTTTAGCTTTTATGCTGAGATCTTCAATTCATTTGAGGTTAATTTTTTTTTTACTTGGGATAAGGCAAAGATCTGGTTACATTCTTTCGTGTGAGGCATATGTGTGTATGTGTGTGTACATACATATATGTGTGTATCTATATATGCATATGCTGTGTACATGTATATGTATGTATGAGTGTGTGTATAAGTGTGTGTGTGTGTGTGTGTGTGTGTGTGTGTGTGTGTGTATGTGCATGCACCTTACTGTGGAGACTGCCACATTCCCTACAGTACTGCCTGGTGAAATAGTGAGTACAGAGCCACTACCCTAGCAAAAACAGGAGGATTATTTTCCTCTGAGATTTTGGCCACACCATTTTATTTAACAACTAATGTGTGCAACTTTGCTTTGTGGATGCTTCAAAAGAACATGCCCCATCATTAATTAGCACACGGCTGCAATTTATTTGAATGGCCCTTCAAAAGTAAGACACCCTTACCCACAGACAAAATTTCAGGCAGCCCTGAAGAAAAGATACTTATTACAATCATGAAGTTATGCTTCATGTAGGTATCTGCTCCAAACCATTGAATTTTCCAAAATATGAGTCTGGGAAACTCAAGTACTGAGAGCACAAAAGTCACTATGGGAAACAATACACCCAGCTAGTGCATCCCATGTTCTTAAGCATGCATAGGACGGGACTCTGCTCTTTGGCTGGATGCCACAACACTTACCATAGAAAACGTCTACTCAGCTAATATGAGTTCTAGTCTACTTGGTAACAGAGAATGTCCCAGGGAGTTAACAGGGCTGCTGGAAATCCTGCGTTTATGGATTTATTTCTATTTGTGCTAACATGCAAGTATGCATAAGAAATCCAGCAACTCTAAAATGCTGGTAAGATCCAGGCCTCTGAGAATTGAAGGCTGGAGGTGAGCATGCACATGAGGTGAGACCGAGTTAAAGGCAGCCTTGTAGCAGCAACCTGCAGGTACTTTCTTCTGATTTTTCTGCCAAACCTCTCGGATGATTGTCCAAGTAGCCTGGCTAATTTTATCTAGGAAAACTATGGTTTTATTAGTTACTTTTTCCATCTCTGTAAGGAAGTGCTCGGTAGAAACAAATAAACAGAAGATTTATTTTGGCCTCTGGTTTCAGAAAATTCACTCCCTATAGGATTGGTCCCATGAACTTGAGAAGAACATCACGGTAGGGCAGGGTGTCAACTGCTCACATTGTGACAGGTGGGATGTAGACAGAAAGACAGGAAATGGATAGCAATGATGAACCCTTAATCACCCACCCTCAAGGATGTACTTTTTCCAGTACGGTCAGACTTCCAAGGATTTCACAGCCTACCCTGGTGGTAGAATGAACTGGAAGCCAAGTATTCAACACATGAGTCAAAGGCAGAGTTTTCATATTCAAACCATAGCAATAGGGTTTTGTACTTATTTTCTATCAATTTTTTAATATTTTCTGTATCTTTATGTATTAGCGTAATAAATCTTTGTTGTAAAAGGAAGGAGCGGTGGGCTGTGTTCCCACCCAGATCCCGGCTAGCTTACCCCCGAAATAATTACATGGAAACTGTATTCTTTTAAACACTGCCTGGCCCATTATCTGTAGCCTCTTATTGGCTAACTCTTACATATTGATCTAACCCATTTTTAATAATTTGTGTAGCACCACCGGGAAGGATCTTAACCTGCATCCATCTTGGAGAGGAGAGCTATAGCGTCTGCCTCATTGCCTTCTTCCCAGCATTCAGTACTGTCTTCCCCACCTATCTATGTTCTGACCTATCAGGCCAGGCAGTTTTCTTTATTAATTAACCAATGAAAGTAACAAAGAGACAGAAGACCCTCCTCCATCACTTTGTACTAAAATGAAATTTTATCTTTACATATGTCTCTTTGTTTCACTTTTCTTTCTTCTATGTTTAGATCAGAATTCACGACATTCTTTTTGACTCCTTCAACAAACCAGACTGTGCTGACAAGTGCTGTTGTGGATTGAATTGTATCCTCCAAAACACCGGGTGTTCTTGTCTCACTCCTGTCTTCATTTATGAATGGGATCTTTTAAGAAGTAAGTCAAGATGCAAGCCTGCAGGGTTGTCAGATGGGCCCTAATCTAAAGGATTTGTCATCCCTAGAAGAATAGGGAAAATCTGAACTAAATAAACATACAGAGGAGATGAGTTTACTGCAATGGAGACAGAGACTGGAGCAAAGAATCTACAAACCAGGGAAGACCAAGGGTTGACAGCAAGAGTCTGAAGAGAGAAAGGCCTTCAGAGAGAGGAGTATTCTGGCTGGGGCTTGATTTCTTACTTCTAGACTCCCCAACAGTGGCAGATATTACATTTTTACTCTTTTAAGCCACTAATATTATAGAAAAATTTTCAAATATAATGTGTACACACACTCACCTGTGAATGCACAAGTAGGACACAAGCATCAGGTGCCCTGTAGCAGTAGTTATAGGTGGTTGAGAGCCACCTGACTTCTGCACTAGGAGATGAACTCTAGTCTTCTAAAAGGGGAATCTTTGCTCTCAGCTGTAGCGCTTCTCTCCAACTTGGTTGTGGTCATCTCTTACAGAAGTTTTGAAATGTTTCCCACGTGCACCTTTCATTCCATTCTAGAGAACAAGTTTTTAATGAAATGTATAGTACGTTTAATTTTCTCATACTGTGGGATATAAAAATTGTTGCCATATTTGTATTAGATCACAGAGGTAGAAAAAAACTGATTTAAAAACAAACAGAAACAAACCAATCTACTTGTCTAGTGCTCTTTGTCTGCGGACACTCTTACAAATAGTTGGAGCAGCAAAATGTTGGAACTAATACTGCAATAATAAAATAATGTGAAATTCTTTTTAATTCTTTCATATTATTTTCCCGTATTAATAGTCTTAGCTGCAATCAGAAAATTTGTTTAGGGCACCAGGAACCAGCACTTCATTGTTCTGAATGCAGCTCACTCCATTTCTAATTAGTTCCATGAATACATTTTTATAACACAACTCATAATTCTGTCTAAGCTATCTCTCATAGCTATTGCAGTGTCGCAAGTGCATTCAACTGGCTTTGTCAGCTCTTTACTCTATCAAACGTAACTTCCTTCTTTCCTTCCTTCCTTCCTCCTTTCTTTCCTTTTTCTTCCTTTCTTTCACTTTCCCATTCTCAGAATCACCCTTCACGCAAAGATACTTATGATCATCTAGAGACATGTGCAAATGTTTGTCCTTGAGTTGTGCGAGCAGATGTCACGTAGCTCATGCTGGCCTCAATCTCATGCTAGTGAGAATGGCCTGGAAATTCTGATCCTCCTGCCTCACACCATGGCTATTGGTTTTAGTTCGTGCTGAAACAAAAACATAGGGCTTTGTGCGTGGTAAACAAGCACTCTACCTGCTAAATACTCTAACTGCTAAACTAAATGTCCCTCTCTCTCTTAATTTGCTAATAAAACAAAAAAAAAGTTTTATTTGAAACCAGCGGTTGGGGACAAAGATTTGATCGCACAAAGGGGGCCTTAGGTGTAATCACCAATGGTTACCCCTGCACCTCAGGGGCAATGGGAAAACTATAACAACAATTAAAGATTTAGATTTGGCATATGTAGCACCTAACTGTGCAGATTTCTTATAGCAGTTCCTTGATTGTTCAGTTCTAGTTTGATAAATTCTCAAAAAGGTTTATATACACTTAGTGGTCATGCTCTCTGTTACATAGCGTCTTCAGTGTTGCTGTCAGGAATAAAGAGCAAGGATTGATGACAAGGAATGCCAATAGTACATATGTGAAGACAAAAAAGAGGAGGTAGAGAAGTTCCTTGCTCCATAAATTTTGTGTAATTAATTGCACACATGCTCATTAATATTTTGTTTTTTCTCCACTGCTCTTATTTATGACTTATTTTAGCAGATTAAATGTAATTGTTCAACTATATATGTGTGAGAGAAATATATATATATGGCATATTTTAAATAAATTATGGCTTCTGGTAAGGCACTGATTAGAACACATGAATAATTATGTACCTAAAAGTACATATAGTGTCAGCTTTTCAAGTGTAGACAAGAATCTTTGCTCTGTAAATATGCAATATACTAAAGTATATTATATATAGTAATTATTCAGTTATATTTAGAGAAGACAGAAGGCTCCGACCAACTGGATTAAACTTAATGAGAGAAATAGAACATAATTTGGTCCTGATGGATTAGAAATACAGAAGGAGAAAACTAGGAAAGCGAGCCTCCAAATCTATAAAGAAACTGTTCTGGAGGTGGTTACTGCTGAATGGGAACATGGGATTTTGTGCGAATGTGTACAGTTACAGTGAGTTAATCTATAAATGCCTTATGGAAGTTCCCATTAGAGACACATAAGTCCTAGACAGCAAGCACAGCTTTCTAAGTGGCAGGTTAGACATATGTGTTTGTCCCCAGTTTGCACTAAGTCTTCAATGTGATGAAAGCACAGAGGGCTACAATAAGGAATAAACTAAAACCATTAGAGAGGCAGTGATGAGGATGGAGGGTCAGGACTAAGGAAAAAGTGATTTCAGCAGATGTCGCAGATGTCTCAAAGTAAGTGAGGCAGAAGCAGCCCAGACTGCAGCTTCTGTTCTGTGTAGACTCTGGAAGGGGGTGGGACCCTGTCCACCTGTGAAGTTTTGATGGAGCCCTGGGTACATCTAATCATGATATTGAGACAAATGTGAACTGGTGGGGGGGGGAGGATTAATTGAATCAGCCATATATCTTTTGATCCTTCTCAAACGTGGAAAGTACTATAGAAGCTACCACAGTCCCTGTGACAAACCCTTCACCGAGGGAAATGAAGAGGTTGAAAGCTGATATCCCTAACATGATGCTGATGATCTGAAGAAAAATAAAAAACAAAAAAATCTCTTGTCTCACTTTTGATCTGACAGACAACTCCTTGATCTACTCGTGACAAACGGAAAAGGAAAATATTCCATCCAGTATTGACCTTAATATACCTAAATGTGGTAGCTGTCAGCTGTGTGTGAACCTGTCCAGCAAAGACCAGCCCTTGTACTGCAAATGTTGGTTATGCAGCATCTGTGTAGAATGTCTGAGCAACACTCCTGTTGATTACAATAAAATTAATTGCAAATTGTTGATATGCAACTGGAATCTGAATTTTCTTGACTAGGCATTTGCACAAGTTCCAGAGCAGGAAAATTAAGAAACTGTCTTGAACCCTCATTAGTAGGGAGTCCAAGAGGTGTCAAAGGCATCATAGGTGAATTCACCCTGGAAGCCATGAGCACCCATCCTCCAGATGTCATCAATTCTTTAGCTCCTAAGCTTATAGATTTCCTGAATTCTAGGAATAAACCTCACAGAAATTTGCAAAATATGGCCGACATTCCTGGAAGGTGTGTAGGATTCAAATTTTCTGCCCTTAATTATTTCCTATGAACAAATTCACACAATAACCCCTCTTTTCACTGAGTGAAATGTGACTCATTCATCAGATGTATTAAGAAATTCGAAAAGAGTTAAAAAAGTAAAATAAAAGAATCATCGAAGATTATCTGACACAGAAGAAAGAGTCAGGATTGGGGAGATTGCTCAATGAGCGAAGGGTTTAGATATTCAACATTGACATAAAAAAACAGAGACAGTGAGACACAGCTCTATTCCCAGCCCTGAGGAGTCAGAAGCATCCCAAAGTTTGCTGGGATGCTAGCTAGCTGAATTCATGAGCCCTAGATTCCATGAGACACCCTGTCTCAAAACATATGATGGAGGTTGATTGAAAAAGACACCTATTAGTAACTTCTAGCTTCCATGCATGCATGTGTGTAAGCACATGCACACACACACACACACATAGACACACACACATTTTCCCTACCATACAAACGCAAGAGCTAATCTAGAGAAATAGCTTCTAGTTACTTAAATTTTAAATGTAACATATCCATAAAATTATAGGAAAGAAATAGACATCAGAGACTGGCTAGGATACCGACTCACAACTGTCTGGAATGAATGAATTAATAGAAAGAATAATTCATAAATTTGAGAATACCTAAAGAAGTTAGAAATTCAAAATGCGAAAGAGACAAAAGTGGTAGAATTATAAAATGTGAAAAGACAATGCCTAAGAGCCAAACAAATACTTTAACTTCATAAATATTTAAAAACAAAATAGAAAACAGTGTTCTTAAAATACATGCTATCCAGAAATGATTTTTCAAAATTTAGTTTTACAAAGTTATTATAGTAAGATATTTAAGGTACACATGAAACTCAAATTTTCTCCTTTGAATGATAAAAGTCTCTAAAAAATCTAGTTATTGATTGTGTTATACATTTAAATAAAATAAAATTACATAAGAAAAATATTTTGAAGGTCTTATCAGTACTAAGTGATATACTTAAAGTTTCACACATACCAAGCAAGTATTACTCAGCTACAAAACAGCCCTCTTTTTCACATTTTATTTTGAGAAAGAACTTCACTAAGTTGTCAGCCTTGCTTTCACTTTGTGATCTTTCTAGTTCAGCTTCCTGAGTAGCTGAGATTAAAGTTCTTGTCACCAAAGCCAGTTCAGAGGCCTTTCTACACTATCCCTAAAGACATGGAACAATTTCAATGATTTCAAAGTATCAAAATGCACTCTTAATTGAAGATACAATGCTTTATAATTGAGAGTTGGATAGAAATTAAATCTGATGGTTTTATTTTTTAGTAAATGAGGCGTCTGACATTATTAGAACAAGGTCAGAGAAACAAAGGCAAAGGGAGGAGGCTCTCATTATCCCAGAAGACAAGAATTCTGAGTGGAAACAGGCAGACACGTTTCATCCTGCATACTGATCCGAGACTATTAGTTGTGATGGTTTGGAAGGTTTTTCTGAAAGGACCTGAAGATTTCGTCTCAGCTCAGTAATGTGTCATAATCAGTTAGCAGTTTCGTCTTTGGATGACAGAGTATGCAATGGCTACCTGGCCGCCTTCCTGTGTTTCTCAAAATCCCTTATACGTTTGGAGTCTAAGTTTCCTCCAAAGATGAGACGGTGGCATTAAAGAAATAATATACATATGTAACTGTCTATATGTAAAGACAGTAGTTCTTACCTTCAAAGACATGACAGTCTAGTGATAGATTAAAAAGTGAGAATGGGATGTGAATAATATTTACATTTATTATCACAGTGAAAAACACAGAACTCTGGTGATGTCAAGACTAGAGGGAATTTTCTAGTGCAGGAACATCTTGAGAAAGAAGGCTTAAAGAATAAGTCAGCCTATCCATGCCACGAGATCAAAGGTGACTAGTGATGGGCGAAGGATGTGTAAAGCCCTAAAATGATAGGGTGACAGTGTGGTTAATTCAAACATGCTAAAGAAAAGGAATGTTCTCGATTAGGCGGGTAGATGAGAGAGGGGGTGAAATGGATAAGAAATGGAGACGGAAATAATCCAGTAATACCAGAATGTTTCAGACTGTAGATGGTTCCACCTCTACTAAGGATCTGAGACTTTCTTGGATGTGGGTAGGGCTTTGAAATCATAGTCTGAGAACTCTTACATGAGACCTGGCTTTCAGAACAATCAAGGAGATGTTCAGTATAAGGTTCCAGCACAACCATCAATTCTGTCATCTGGTACATTATACGCATATCTTCCCCTCATCTTTGGGTATACATCAATTCAGCCTGAGGAAAAGTGTTGCTTTTAGTAAGTGTCACTGGTACTAGGAGACTTTCCGAGATTTTTCTTTCTACTTAATCTTGACCATCTACAAGTAGTTTTCCATTCCTTTCATAGTCTTCCTTCCATACACTTCCCTGCAAGCATATCCACCTGTCCCAG
This sequence comes from Myodes glareolus, assembly GCF_982192425.1. NCBI lineage: Eukaryota > Metazoa > Chordata > Mammalia > Rodentia > Cricetidae > Myodes > Myodes glareolus. The sequence continues at coordinate 29,583,276 of NC_142048.1, read as the reverse complement.
CCCTTCTGTTCTCCAGTTTCATTGAGAACTTTTCATTAAGCCTTTCAGTCCCTATTGTGTGTATCCAATCTAGGTTGGATGCAGTCACCTTAATGAAACACCATTGTATCAATATCCTTTATCTTCTTTGTGCTTTTGTTTTTCTTTCATACCGATTGCCTACATACACCACAACCTTAGACTAAGCCAGCACTCCTTTCCTATTCTTGCACTGGTCTGCAGAGAAAAGTCGCAGAAGCAGATATAGTATAGGCATGAGTTAAACGGATAGTTGTTTTCTTAAGAGTCAATGATTAAATACGTATGGATCCACCACCTTGAGTTGTAATCTCCCCGACTGCCTCAGAATGACCCTCGTCACTTTTTCCTGTGTACTTTCCCAGTATTCTATAAATAGATCAAGCCGTGGTAGAGTATGTGGAATTTTACAGTGGCACTTGGCTGGAGGAATGTGACTGACTCTTTGTCATTGTCTTGTGATAAAAAAAAAGTCTATTTTTTTTCTTGAATGAATTCACATTTGTCCTAATCAATATAGGCTCCCCCTTTCAAATTTCAATGATATGAGTTTGATTTGGCTACCACCCAGGATAGCCCCTAGTAAATTATGTTCTATACTTTTATATATCTTTGCCATTCCTCTCTCTTGTGGAGTTTCCATACAATAGAGCCTGTTTTTTTTCTGCAAGAAATATGCAGGAATTTTTTGAGTCGCTACTAAAATAATCTAGCTACTATAACCATGTCAGGAGTGTTTCCACCACAAAATTGAAAACTACTGTAAGTCCCGGAATTAGCCTGTTCACTTGCCAAATTGACAATTTATCAATATAGCACAGTCATTCTCCCAAATAACAAATATCTCTGCTGTGTGTAGGACTTAAATGTTGAAACACTGGCAGGAACTGGTCCTGTAGACGTGACCCACCTATTATGTACTGCTACTGAACATTCTGAGCAAATAAATAAGTCCCCGGAGGTAGCAATTGGTTACCTCAGTCAAAGATAAACAATACCAATACCTCAGTCAAAGATAAAAAAATACCACAGGTTTTGTAAACTAAATTATAAACATCTTAAACTTTGTTCTTCCTGTTCCCCTCCCTCTTCTCCCTTGTTTAGATAAACTTCCATCAGTCTGGTTGATCACCATGATGCCTTCATACCTCCAAAACCTCCAAAAAGTATGTTATCTGTACAGCCTTTGCATACTCTGCAGTGATTACACTTTAGTAAAATGGTTCATATGCTCACCTTCCCACCTTAATATCTTACTACACTCTATGTTCCTGGAGAGCAGGCTTGAGTGAGGGGCCACTGTTTTCTTTCCCAGGGTCTTCCCTACACTCGATATAAATCAAGAAAGAGTACAATTCCAAAGCTGCTACTTTATTTACATCAAGCATGCATGTTAGCATCTATGATGCAAAGGAGCATACGCTCCTGCATGGAAATAGAAAATATGAAGCCCACTCGTGAAAACTTACAAGGTAGACATCTAACATGAGGGTCTATTATAGAACATGGGTGCAATTCTAGGGGTAAAAACTGTGGAGCCAGTTCAATCTTAATAATACTACTCTCTCAAGTTGATTCCATTACCCTGGCTTTAAGCATATATGTTTTTATTTTTAGAATATAATGAAAACTCACATTCCTTGGAGCTGAGAATACATTTGGAAAGCCAGATGAGAAAAGTCTAGAGTAGAAGTTGGATTGGTTTATGGTTGGCAGTGCTAAAGGTGGTCATGAGACTCACAGCATGTAACAGAAAACAGGATGCCTCATAAGATATCTCAGGAGGGACACGTTCATAATATGACCATCTTAATGATGGAGAGAACTTCACAGGTTTTAACAGATGGATTGGAATTTGGCAAAGAGAGATAGATGTCTCTAGTAATTTGGACATTATTTAAACAGAAACACATTCTGTACAAAGCCAATGTTGTAATAAAGAGAGAAGATTGGTCACTCCAAAGATGAAGGTACAAAAGAAAAACAATTGGAAAATACAACTAAATTTTATTTTAAATATATATATATATATATATATATATGTGTGTGTGTGTGTATATATATATATATATATATATATATATTAGACATGGATAAGCATACTGGTATTTAATCTTTTCTAATCTTTGACTTAATGTTTTTATTCTTTGATAATTTCATGTGTATACAATGTACTTTGTTCATCTGCAGCCACTATGAGCAATCTTCCAGTGCTCACAATCTCAAAAGCAAAATGACTCTCCCTTCGCAGAAAGCCATCAACTAATAAAAGCTCCTTAGTTAGGAGTGGGGCCTCCTGAACCTCTCCCTGCTCTGCATGCTGGAATGCTGACCAGCTGGATCTTGTGTTGATTAACAACAGTTGCCCTGTGCTCAGGGGTACAATGGTCATGTGGTGCCCAGAAGATAGCATTTCCAACACTTTCCCCATCCTCTGGCTATTACATTCTTTCTGTTCCCTCTTCCATGATGTTTCCAGAGCTTTGTGGGAAGGTTATTTGGTATACATGTTTCACATAAAATGGCCATGTTGCCAAATTATCTTCTAAGTAAGAGTATTTGTATGCAAAGGTCCTGCTGCCCTCCGCCTTGGTTAGAGAGCATTCTGATTGCAAAGAGCAGTGATTAACACAAAGACTCAAAACTGGAAAAAGTGCTGAGAGTAAGTGACTGTGAGTTCTTCGATCTTGAACATCCTCAGGTCAGACATTGTTTGCAAAATGGGACCACAAAGCTTTTCAGGGTCATCGATTTAAGAGAACTTTTGTTGGGAACTTCAGAAAAAAAAATCTCTAAATTCAAGTGTTAATAACAGTATTCCTCTTTTTATCTGGCATGATGTATAGATCAGAGCCTAGAACTGGTGTGTTTCTCTCTCACACAGTCATCACGTGGTAGGATCTATGTAATCTATAGAAAACAGAGAAGGGAGAGACAGAAACAGCGCTTCCATACGGAATGATGAAGTCTTGGATCAAGCCATACCTGAAGGACAGACCTCTGTGCCTTACAGAGGCTTTCCTCTATCATTTAATGCCCATTATCAACTTTTCCAGATTTCATTTTTCACTATTTATTTATGAAAGTATCTCACTGTGAATATGAAAACAGGGCAACAACACAAAGAGTACCTCACTTATTTCTCCATCTGCAGTCTAGGAAAGCTACTGTTCTGACTATCTGTCCAGTCCCTTAAAATGGATTAACTGTTACAAGTACACTCATACTAGTGGCTGTTGGGTGGAGCTAGCACCAGTTCTAATATCAGATAAAAACTCAGTGTGGGTAGAAGGACATGACATTATCTCATAAGATACTGAAATGTATAAAAGGGAGTCAACATGGTATATGGAAACATAAAATTGCCTGCATGTTCAACTCGAAGTTGCAATGAAATAATGAACTATGCACGTAAAAGGCTGCCTTCTGACTGTGTTGTTTTGTTTTGGTTTGGTTTTTAGTTCTATTTTCAAAAGTCAGGATTGAAATGTCCCAGCTACAGAGTGACCCTCGCCTCGGCTTCAAGAGAGCTCTTCAAACAAGCTGTGCTTACAGAATGTATATTCTCAAGCACTTTGAGCAGTTGGAGCACACGCCCTCACGCTTGTTTGGAACACTAAGCAGTGCAGCAACATTCAGAAGTGATTCCCAACCTGCTAGAAAGAAAGAAAAAAATCTCATTATTTCTGCTTTGCTTTAAGAAAAGGAAACAAATGAATCAAACTCTTACAGGTAACCCTGATTCTAACAGCATTCCGGAGCATTTCCTGTGGCGCCATTTCAGAATATTAGTGTTTAGCAATTATTCCAATCATTATAGATGTCTGACTTCACAGGGATTCTGAAGGGATTATCTGTACCCATGCGTTCTTAACACGCTTTCCCCACATACATGGTTTTGTTTCTTCCCCCACATAACTACTAAATTAGAAAATAGGGGATGTGGTTTGTGAAATCAGAAAAGCCCGAAAGCCATTGGTTATTCAATACCAAGAACTAAAAACATGCATACAAGCAACACTATGTAGACTAAACAGGTTATATTTAGAAATATATATGTACATACATGTGTGCATGTACATATATATATATATATATATACACACAGGCATATATATGTATGTATATACACACATATATGTATACACACACATGCAATTACATATTATAAAAAAGAGCCCATGAATTTGAAAGAGAGTAAGAATGGGTATATGGTAGGGTTTGTGGGTAGAAAGGGGAAGGAAAAATGTTGAAATTATATTATTATATATTATATAATCACAAAAAAAGTAAAAATGAAAAGACCTGAGGAATTAGCACTGGAAGAATGAAGAACTCAAACCAATAGAAATTAACAGTAATTTCAATGTAGAATATTCTAATCATCATGGACACTATTAATGTTTTAAGTTAAGTAAGTGTAGTTGCAGGTCCTGACCTGTGCATTGTGAAAGTTTCACTGGCTAGACAGTCTTCCACTTGGCAAATGCCAGTAGCCATCTCCAGCTGTAGAGCCACAAATGTTTTTGAAAATTATGGGTGGAAATAGAGGAGAGAGATTGGGATATTTACAATTGTACTTCATTGTATTTATGTTTAAAGTCTCAAAATTAAAGAAAAAAGTTTCCAGGATGGCCAAAACTCCCCTGCTCTGTTTTAGAGTTTCATTCCTTCAGATTAAAAGTAAATGGGAGTATTTTAAGAACTGAAAGAAGCCAGAAGGTGATGGTACAACACTTTAATCGCATCACTCAAGAAGGCAGAGGCAAGTGGATCTCTGAATTTGAGGCCAGCCTGCTCTACAGAGGGAGTTCCAGAACAGTCAGGGCTACACAGAGAGATACTGTCAAAAGAAAGAAAGGAAGGAAGGAAGAAAGGGAGGGAGGAAGGAAGAAAGGGAGGGAGGAAGGAAGGAAGGATGAAGGAACGAAAGAAAGAAAGAAAGAAAGAAAGAAAGAAAGAAAGAAAGAAGGAAAGAAGGAAAGAAAGAAAGAAGGAAAGAAAGAAAATAACAAAACAAAAGATGAGAGAAAGAAGGGCGTGAAACAACGTCACAAGATTAAGTGACAGTCCTGCATTCACATGCTGGCTTCATCCAGGCCTATGAAAGGACTTGACAGTTCAACAATAATCAGTATATGTTTGCTTCAAGGATCTTTTAGACTGAAGAGGGGCTGGTACTTGTTCAGTGATAAGATGAAAGCTGTGATCTTGACTTCACATTTAAAATGGAACAATAAAAATACTAGACAATGTCCTCATAGCCGATTCAAAATGGAAAATAAGTAACTGCTGAGAATTAACGTTATTTAATATTATTTAGTTCACTTTGTTATACCAGCCATAAACTTATGCCTTATGATGGCATTGATGATGACTGACACTGTTATTATATATCTTTCAACTGTGCTTATTATTAAAATTGTCTATACACAAGTATGTGGGGGTAAGAACACATACATGTACACACACATACCAAATGAAAATAACATATATTCTACGTTTGTATCAAACCACTCAAACTTGCGAAATTCCATATTGTTCTTATTATGTGCAGCAAAGAGGTTCTGAGTTTTATCCCGAGGCAGAGAGAATCTGTTTGGGAAAGCAGACCTATGCACAGTTATGTACTAGGTTCTTCATTTCCTATGGAAGACAGTGCATGTGTATTTCACAAGAATAGTTTTGTATTCTATCTTCAAAGTTACTCTATTCACATGAGAATAAAGAAAATATGTAATTGTACTGGAATATGTAAATCAGGCACATTTTCTTTCTGATGTTTTATGTCTCTCTTCAAGTTATACATTCAAGCTGTGAACTTTACAATTATCCTAATGAATTTAGGAAAGAAAGGAGATGTAGTATTTTGTAATGCATTGGTACCAGCACTTAAGATCTGGGTCATTTAGTACTTTGTAAACAGCAAGATTGACATTACACTGCCACAGTTAAGTCTCTTGAATTGATTGGCATATCCTGACAACCTCCCCAAGTTGTCATGGGAATACAAATTATGAATTCATATTAAAGTGCTTTTAAAATGAGATGAATAATGGAATGAGCTGGGAGGATGAGCCTTGCATGGTGTGGCTCCAAAATTCTAGTCACCTAGATCTTAAACTACATTAAATGTCACTTTTTCTTCCTGGAGAGAAAGAGCAGGTCATAGAAATAAGATTTTCAGAGGACGGTGAAGGAGACTTATTTTCTCCACTGCTCTGGATCCCTTTCCCAACCCCTTCTCAGGAACTGGCCACTATGTTTGAACTATTTACCCCATTTTTAATATTCCCTACCCCCAGCCATCCTACTTCCTGCCTGGAGAAAAAAAACTCTTCAAAATTTCAGCATCTAGAATCCAGAATCCCACCCACCCGTGTTTGTGACAGAAGACAGCCCACTATGCTTTTCCCTCCAGCTACAAACCTAGGTTTTCCTCCTTAGTTATATCTCTCCTAAAAGTTATTTATGCATGTGTCTCTGCTTTGTCTTCTCTCATTAGCTTTGCCCACCTGGTCTTTAGATGCTGTTTCTGGTTTTATTCATATCCACCTCCCGCACAGCAAGGGATTTCTCAGTGCTCTCCTCACTTAATCCCATATCCTTTTCCACAGCATGGCCTGCTCCCTCTCCATCCAGAAAAGCTCTCTTCCCTAGTCTTCCATGTAGCCTCTCCCACTTTTCTGGTTGCTCGGCCCCAATCTTCCTTGCAGGTCATCCTCCATCTTTGATCGTTGTTTTTGAGTTCTTTCTTTATCTTAGTTTTTTCTTTATTATTATATAATCTTTCCCAAGTGGATATCAATGTATACTATAATCTGTCAGACTGTTCAATGATTCCCCCTAATGTTTTATTCCCTCTTGAAAATGCATACATATTCTTCATAATACTTGAAGTCAAATCTCCTATTTCAACTATCCATTGTTTGAAAATAATGTTTCCCATTCTATTTCAAAACAAACAAAAACAGATATATCTATGCTTCATTTACTCTTATATTCTCAATACATAACCCAGCTTTTGATATCCAGCAGGCAACCAAAGTATGAACAAAATAATGACTAAAGAATGGGTGGTGGCAGTTGCAAAGATAGTTCACTACACTGGCACACACAAGCAACTGTTTTATTTGTTTGATGATAAAAACAGTACATGAGTTTTCCAGTCATTCAGGGGCCATTTATATGGCATCTATTGGGGAGTCATTTGCTGATTTTCCTGTTAAGAAAATACTCTGCCTTGTAGTGAGTTAATTTCACTCTATTTGTCATGGCTACACACACACACACACACACACACACGAGTGTTTATGTATGGTCAAGTTAATCAAATCATATCAAGAACAACATGAATATTACTATCTGGAAAGAATTGTATGAGGAAAGAGTATGGGTCACTCTTCAGAGATGAGTGACATATCAAGGATAACTAGATAGAAGACAGAAGTGAGGAGCCTGATTTGAATATTTTAGTATGAGTGCCTGCATCTAAACATCATATGACAGTATGTAAATATATACCATTTTATGTGACAATTAAATCTTTTAAATAAATAAATTATGATGTGACTGACCTCCTAATATATTTTAAGGGGATTAGAGAGATGACTGAGCCATTAAGAGCACTGGTTGAACTTCCAGAGGACCTGGGTTCAATTCCTAAAACCCACATGGCAACTCGCAACTGTAACCTCAGTTCCAGGGGATCTGACACTTTCACACCGAAATATATAAAACAAAGCTTAATAAATTACATATATATGTAATTTTATTACATTTATTAAATTTTATTTACCATACATTATAATAAACATATCATTCTATATTATTTTAATAATAAATGTAATAAATTATTATTGCATAATTGGTTACAGCTAATGTGCCCCTCTCTGCCCACAATCAATGGAGATTATTCCCTATGGTAGCCAGTGAGAATGAACTTTATGCTTTGGTTATGATTTTGTTTCTCATTCTAGGCAAAGGTCAACATGGACATTTAGAAAAATAAGTGTGAATAATGAAAACTAGAAGAAAATGGCCTTCCATAATCCCTTCACCTATAACTTTAAATGTTTTTCTAATATTTCAATATGCTGCTTCCTACTTTTTCTGTGAAGTTTTAAAATAAAACTCAGAATATGAGATGGTGCTCACAGATCTGCAACTTGGTTTTCTTAAGGTCTGAGAAAGCATCAAAGCGTAGAGTACAAGATTAGTGAGTAGACCATCAAAGCCAATGTCCTGTCTTAGATACTTTATTATCTTTGAGCTTCTTAGCCAAGAGCTGGTCATATTCAAACCTGATCTTCTCATATTAAAATCAGGATAATCTTATTCACTGACTCATCTGGTTATTTTGAAGCTGAAATGATAAAATCTACATAAAATTCTTACGCCAGTTTTGTGGAAAATGTTAGTTTGGGAGGGTATGCCCTCTCAAATGAACCTATACTCCTGGTATTCATGCCTTTGTGCAATCTGTTCCCCTGGGTATGGGTTCGACTCACTGTTACTCTCTGCTAGGGATGGAACAGGACATCAGCAACAGCAAGGCTACTTCCAAGACAGAACAGGTTAAGCCTTTGCGACTTCTGCTGTGTGCTTGCTCTCTTGTGGCTTGACAGCTCACTCTGAAGCCCAGCACAGGACAAATCCCAAGTAATCCAGTGAAAAGGCACACAGGCCCATCAGGGAAGGGAGGTCTTGGATCAACAACCAGGAAGAAAATTCCTGTGCTAACAGTATGAATTGAGCTTAGAAACAGATTCTCCCCTGTGAAGCTTCATGTGTGACTAAAGCCCCAGCCCCAACTTGACTGCATTTTCATGAGAAGCCTTCAGGTTGAGGCACCTGGGAAATTTCTCTCTCGATTCCTGATCCTCAGAAACCGTGAGGCATAAATGCACGTCCATGTAAAACAGCTCATGCATTTTGACATAAACTGTTGCATTGCCTTTATTTATGGGCATTTTCAAGTGTGGGAATGTTCGGTGAGCCCTATCAAATGTAGCACTTTTCTTTGCTACCAATTCTATAAAGAAGATATAAAACAGGGCTAGGAGAGGAGAAAGCAATATTCTACTTTTATTGATTAAGGCTAACCTAGACTGTGTGATCAAGTGTGGCAACCAATCTTTCTGGCTGCATCTCGGGAGGCTGACATACAACCGTGCTTTTGGCAATACAGGTCTGGATAGGGTGGAAAGACAGTGGCTCTGAAGGAAGTCTATCCTTAGGGAGAAGCAGAGACCAGAAAGTCTGGCCAGCAACCAATTCCCAACGTTCATTGCATCCTCTACCTATCCTAAATATTCCAGTATGGGTGAGGCAGCATGGGTCTTAGAAAGGCCAGGAAGGCAAGTTACACAGTCAACAGGACAAAGTGTGCTTCCATTCTATTAGTTAAACCATAACAAACTACTTACCAATTGGAAAATAATGGTTATACAATACCCATCAGTAGATATGTGAACACATTGAGCTAATCATTAAATTAAATCAAAAATTCAAATTATTTCAAATTTTTAATATTTCAAAGGATGCATAACTTCATTTCTCAAACTTTCTAGAATGGAATTACTGAACCAAGTGTTTAAACATTATAGTTTCTATGTAAGGCACTAAATTTCTTGCAGAGTATTAAACTGTTTCCTTCTGTTTCTGCTCCATTAGCAGTATGTAAAAATTATCTTGTGCCAGGCAGTGATGGCACATGCTTTTAATCCCACTACTCAGGAGGCAGAAGCAGGTGGATCTCTGTGAGTTCAGGGCCAGCCTGGTCTCCAGTTCCAGGACTGGCTCCAAAGCAACACAGAGAAACCCTATCTCAAAACACAACAAACAAACGAAAGATCTTGTGACCCTTGACATCTTGGGGTTTAGTCTTTAATTTGTGATCTTTGTTCATTTTGGTAAGTGAATCATAACACACCCTTATTTGATTTCCACTGCCTTGATTACAAGGAAGGAGAAAACCTTCCTTGTTCATGGCTATCTATATTTCCTTTCATCTAATCACCCAGTATCTAGCCTGTGCATCTTAGACTTTGTGCTCCCAGGACCCGGGCAAACTCTCAGCTGTGCTCTCCAATCAGACAAATGGGCCTGGGGCACTGAATTTCCAGTTACTTTTGATACTGTAAAGAGTCCTTAGTATGCAGCTTGTACTAACACACAAGCAAGCACCATAGGAATAACTTTGTACCAGGTATCAGTGTTAAGGACTTTGTGTTTATCGGCCGTTTGATTCAACCCTACGTGGCAAGGAGTATTGTAACCCACATTTACAAGAGGAAAGACAGGAGAAGAAACGGGTAGCAGCAAGTCACAGAGCTGGGATGAGAGTCCCAGCACTCACTCCTGCGCACCTGTGAGCTCCCCTAACAGACCCAGTGTAGTCCTACTTAAAGGCCACCAGGGCATGGACTGAATTCTTCCAAACACGTCAGCCTTCACGGACTTTGAATGTGGCACGGACCCTGTCTCATTCTGAAGATTTCTTAGTGAGAAAATGATTGTCCTCACAATAAGAAGCCTTGATTGTTCTTCCTGATTATGGATGGTGTACATATTTCGATATTTAACCATTTCAGAGAAGGGCTGTGGGTATATCTCTGAGATAAAGCTTACAGCGTTCATGAGGTTCTAGTTCAGTCCTCAGTAACAACACAGAAATGTTCAGAGAGTGCAAAAGGCAGGAGACAGGGATGTTATGATCCAGTCCTCCAAGGCAGGAAATTCTGGAGTAAGAAAGGGAGAACGTGGCATTCTGGTTTTTTTGTTTTGTTTTGTTTTTTTTCAAAGTTTATTAAATTATAAAAGTTTCCATTTCTGCCCCTCCTCCCAACACCCTCCCACTCCCCCCACTCCCTCTCCTCCTCCCTCTCCATCCCTAAGAGCAGTCAGGGTTTCCTGCCCTGTGGGAGGTTCAAGTTCCTCCCCCCTCCCTCCAGGTCCAGGAAGGTGAGTATCCAAACAGACTGGATCCCAAAAATCCAGTATATGCAGAGGAAACACGTCCCAGTGTCATTGTCAATGGCTTTTCAGAAAGACTCCGGGCCAGTCACATCCAGAGAATCCGGCCACATTCAGAGAATCTGGTTAGATCACGTCCTCGTTCAGTCCCAGTCCAACTGGCCTTGGTGAACTCTCATTAGATCAGTCCCTGTAGAAAGGAGTTGCGGTCAGGCCTGCTTTTCGCCTCACCCGGCTCCCACACGGCTAGCTTAGTCCCAGAAATAACAACACACAAGTTATATTCATTTAAACACTGCCTGGCCCATTATCTCTAGAGAGTTAGTTACTGACTAACTCTCATATCTTGATATTAACCCATTTCTAATAATCTGTATCATACCACGAGGTGTGGCTTACCGGGAAAGATTCAGCATGTCTGACCTGGTGGCTGGCTCCATGGCATCTGGCTCATAGCCCTCTTCCCAGCATTTTGTTCTGTTTACTCCGTCTACCTAATTTTCTGTCCTATCAAGGGGCCAAGGCAGTCTCTTTATTGACCAATGAAAATAACACAATAGACAGATAACCCTCCCCCATCAAGTCCCCTTGTATCAGTGGGTGATCGCACACCTCGCAGTCCTGATTTCCTTTTTCATTTTCTTCCTCCTTCTTTCTGCTCCTCATTTGGACCTTGGGGACTCAGTCCAGTGCTCCAATGTGGGTCTCCATCTGTATCGCCATCCATCGTCGGATGAAGGTTCCCTCTGGTCTTCCCTTCTTTGCTCACGTTCTCTTTCCTTCTGCTTCTCGTTTGAACCTAGGGAGTTAAGTCCAGTGTTCCAATGTGGGTCTCTGTCTCTATCTCCATCCATCGCCAGATGAAGGTTCTGGCCCTCTTGTCTATTTCCAATCTCCAGGAGGGTAACTACATGATTTTCTTCAGGTTCACCTTTTTATTTAGCTTCTTTAGGATCACGAATGATAGGCTCAAAGACCTTTAATTATGGCTAGAATCCACTTATGAGTGAATACATACCATATTCCTCTTTTTGGGTCTGGCTTACCTCACTCAGTAAAGCGTTTTCTATGTCCATCCATTTGCATGCAAAATTCAAGATGTCATTGTTTTTTACCGCTGAGTAAAACTCTAATGTGTATATGTTCCACACCTTCTTTAACCATTCTTCTATTGAGGGGCACCTAGGTTGTTTCCAGGTTCTGGTTATTACAAATAGTGCTGCTATGAACATAGTTGAACAAATGCTTTTGTGGTGTGATAGGGCATCTCTTGGGTATATTCCCAAGAGTGGAATTGCTGGGTCTTGAGGGAGGTTGACTCCCAGTTTCCTGAGAAACCGCCACACTGATTTCCACAGTGGCTGCACAAGTTTGCATTCCCACCAACAATGGATGAGAGTTCCCCTCTCTCAACATCCTCTCCAGCATAGGCTATCATTGGTGTTTTTGACTTTAGCTAATCTGACTGGTGTAAAATGGTATCTCATAGTTGTTTTGATTTGCATTTCCCTGATCGCTAAGGAGGTTGAGCATGACCTTAAGTGTCTTTTGGCCATTCGAAGTTCTTCTGTTGAGAATTCTCTGTTCAGATCAGCACCCCATTTTTTAATTGGGTTAATTAGGGTTTTATTGTCACTCTTTGTCCATGTGTCCTGTGGCAGCATTTACATGTTCCCAGAGAAAACCACACAGGATCGATTTAAACACGCCAGTTTAGCCAGTTTAACTTCATTGTAGAGCTAAGTTCCTGAGGACCCAGGGTATTTTTACGAATGCTACTCTATTTCTCCTCCTACCTAGGCCACAATTTTGTTCCATTTTTATTAACCAGAAAAAAAATCATGTTCTTATTTTAATCAAAATTACGTTAATGCAGTTTGTATAAAGCAATAAAAATGAGTACATTGTAGGTCCTAGCATGATCAAAATCACTCCTGTTTAAAGAGATGATTTCCATGTTACCAAAATCACTTAAATTCTTGTCAGGTAACCGTTGTGGTTAATGAGACTATTCAAAAATAACGTAAAACTAAAAGAAAAATAATACTGTTTTAAATATAACATATAATTTTAATTTTTTGAACCTCTATTTCAAATAACATGTATTTGAATTCTTTTTAATCTAAACATTGATTATTCTCCCACAGTTATTAATTAACTCTGACTTTAATTGCCAGTGATCCAAAATGAGAATTGATCTTAAATTCATATTTTCTGTTCTTAAATTAATATCTGTTTTTACCTTTGGAACAGTACTGTGAAAATTATACTTTATGGCATGTGGACATAATCTAACTCTACAAAGGCAGGTGGCATAACCCCATCCTGTGTACAACCTTCTGCATTATTCCTTGTTAACGTGAGACTTCTAATGAATGCAGTTTGGTTTTTCTTTGTTGAAAGGTAAATCAATCAAATGGAGAATATTTGTTTCATATACTATCTCATGAAACTTCTCCTTTAGCTCAGGTTTCAAAGTTTGGTTTTGGTCTCTTTTGAATAATTTATTTTGATGACATTCAGTGGCAATCCTGCATTGATGTTTTTAAACCTTGAACTGAAAACTTAAACGAAATACTGGATTGACCAAAAAATGATGACCCTTTTTCCCTTTTTCCGTTTGCATATTCTCCACTCATCCTTTGTTTTCAAGCGTGGAAAACACTGAGGCTATAATATGATATGGAAAGGAAGGTATGACAGGTAGAACTAAGTTACATCCCAAGTTCACATGTAATGGAGCAAATTAATCTTTGATAAGTAATTATTTTGTATCATTGTTTTGTAACAACCCTGACAAAACACACCTCCTAACTTTGTAGTATTTTAGTCACTGCCAAAGTCCTAGTCGAATCTTGGGTATTCTTGGGTAGTTCTTTTCAGCAGTGTTCCTTCTTTTATGTGTGTGTGCTTTTACTTCTAATATTTCAAAGTATTCAAACATAGTCTTTTCAGTATCAGAATTCCATAACAAACACTGCCAGTCATTCTACGAATATTGAGGTTGGGATTCAAAATGAAGCATTATGAAACAGGTTGAAGAAAAAGCAAGTTGTCCCCAAAGGATGGCACAACGCCAGATACCATGTGTCCTTGAGTGAGTCTCACCTTTCCTACTTCTTCCTTTGTTTTCTCCCTACCCTGGAATAAATGCTATGGAGCATTCCAGGATATGCTCACCTGGTATTCTCTCTCTTCCATGCAGGAACTCATCAAATTACCAATATCTCTTTGAGTGCACTTTAACCACATTCAACCAACAATTTGAACAGTAATAAGTTTCTGGACTTCCTACTACCACCAGATTCAGCTGAAAATACCAGAATCATGCCACGAGTTCAGAAGCATCAGTGGTTTGTATAGTATTGAACAGTTTCCTAGAACCAGGCAGCCATTGCTACTTCTGTCACTTTCTTGGTCACTAGACAGAAGGGACAAAACCAAGAATCATGATCTCACACACAGCTTTCAAAGACAAGAGGGAAAAACAGGTTCTTACACTTTCTTTTTGTGTAAGGAGGCAAAATGTCATAGAAACCATTGGAAACCTGCCCTTCAAGCCTAACAGCTGGATGAAAATGACTCTAATCTCTAAAGAGTTAGAACCAGCTACCCTAGGGTCACAGCTTCCAGGCCATAAGAGAGCTCCAGAGAGAAACAAGAGGACCAGAGTGAAAACGCTTTTTGGTGACTACCTCGTTATATCTAAGTTGCATTTTGTGCTCTTGGTTTTTTTTTTTTTCAACTTGGTAAAAATTCCCTTTGAAGAGAGTGCCTCAATTGGCTCCATCAGAATGGCCTATTGACAACTTTGGTAGGCATATTCTTGATTAATGATCAATGTGAGAAGACCCAGGCCATTATATGTAGAACCACTCCAGCTCAGGAGACGCTAGGCCGCATAAGAAAGCAGGCTGAGCAAGACATGGGGGGCAAGTCTGTAAGGAATATTTCTTCATGGTTCCTCCATCTGCTCCTGTTTGCATTCCTGCCCTTACTTCCCTCACGGATGAGCAGTGATCTGAACGTGTAAGCCAAATGAACCTTTTCTTCCCCTAAGTTGCTTTTAGCTAAGTGTTTATCTTACCAACAAAAGCACAGAGTAGAACATAAATGGGTACCAGAGAGTGGGATGTGGCAGTGATGGACCCAATCATGGTTTGTTCCATTTGTTTGTTTGTTTAGTTTTTTGTGGGGGGAAGATGGTGGAAGGATTTTGGAACTTTGGGCTGTACAAAACCCTTGAGTGCTCAGAGCTTAATGAACTGTTGAGGGAGCTTGGAAGATGGAAGTGTTTACATATGCAGACAATGAGGTCTGGCTGTGAAGCTTCAGGGGGAAGCAAAGACTATCATCACCATTCCAAGTGCAGGGCAGTGGTGGTGCATGATTTTAATCCCAGCACTCAAGAGGAAGAGGTAGACAGATCTCTGTGAGTTCAAGGCCAGCCTGGTCTACAAAAGTTAATTCTAAGATAGGCTTTAAAGCTATAGAGAAACCCTGTCTGGAAAAAACCTAATAAATAAATAAATAAGAATCTGTCTGTGGAAGTAAAATTTTTGTCACAATCTGTGAGGTACTTGTTCACTTAAACCTTCAGACAAAGCCAAAAACTATACATAACTGTCACTAGGTCACACAACTAGTTATGAATGGAATAAAATTACAGTACAAGTTTACCCTGTTCTAAATAATGTTTGACTTAAGCTTATGGAACATGGTCTCTTGCCGTTACATAATTTATCAAAAGGAGGAATGTTTGCTTTACCTACATATATATATATACATAATTATTATATAAATATAAAATAATATCTTCAAGTCTTTCATTAGTACAATAGGAAGGCTACTAGTTAGTTCATAGCTGCTCAGTATCAAAATAGCCACATGGAAACTGTATTAATTAAATCACTGCTTGGCCCATTAGTTCTAGCTTTTTATTAGCTAACTCTTAATCTTAATTTAACCCTTTTCTATTAATCTGTATATCGCCCCATAGCTGTGGCTTACCAGCTAAAGTTCTATCTGCATCTGTCTCTGGTGGGGGCTACATGGTTTCTCTCTGACTCCGCCTTCCTTCTTCCAGTATTCAGTTTAATTTTCCCTGCCTAGCTCTACTCTATCCTATCACAGACCTAAGACAGTTTCTTTTTTAACCAATAAAAGCAACACATAGACAGAAGGACCTCCCACACCACTTTAAGATAATAATTTTCATAAAGATATTGTAAGATTTAAGTAGTGATTGCAGTACAAGGGGTAAATGAACCTCAGGAAATAGCATTGCACATGAGGTCAATAGGGAATGGTGAAGCTTATTATATTTTATAACATGAAGATAGTCACCAGTTACACGGCAAGAAAATTATTAGTGATATTAATAATGCATGACAATAGTATACAACAGTAGTTACTGTTAAGTCTCATGAATAGTCTTTTTTTCCGTTAGCCTAATGATGTAGAAAGCTGAGATATTGCTAACTCTGGTTTTGTTATTAACTTCTGTGCTTTGCTGAAGATGGATCTAACTGGTTTTATGGTCTTCCTGCAGTGACTGAAGACACTAACGTGTCTCAAAGCAATAGGTGGTCCAGAGACCTTTCATGAGAGAATGTTTTTCTGACAGATTTGTTTTGCTTATGCTAATGTTAAAATGTGCTATCTTGCTCTGAGCTCCTTCCAGCTGGTCTAAATACAGGAGAGTCCCTGAAGGAAGCCAGCATTAATGTTTTATTCTTGAAAAGCTACAGATGTGATCATCCCATCATGGAAAATTGACACTTCTTTGTATAGCTTTGAATTCTCACACTGACTGATTTTATAATTTTCCTGTCTGCTTAGTGGAGGTAAGTAATTCTGTGAGGTATTATGCTAAAAAATGGTACTGATAGTAATAACTGTGAGTCATTTACCTAAGAATTATTGGTGCAATGATTTGTTGAGTGAGCTCTTATGATTTAGCCTTCCATCATGGAAATTATTTAAGCATTGAGAAAACACACTGTGTATTCATGGAGAATTGTGCTTTTTTTTTACTTCCATCAAATCTCATGTTCAAAGACAGAATTTATGCAGAGTATCACTTGGAAATTTATCTATAATCTTTGTTTTCTCTCTCCAAACTGAGCAGAAAGCTACAGGCTACCATCTTATATTTAAATTTCCTTTGTGTGTGTCTGTATGGGTGTGTGTGAGTGTGTGGGTATATGTGAGTGTAAAAGGTTGTTGTAAATGTTGTGTGAGTGACTACAGATGTGTGAGTCTGTCTGTATGTGTGTCTTTGAGTGTGTGTCTGAGTGCGTTAGTGTGTAAATGTGAGTGAGTGTCTGAGTGTGTTGTGACTGTGTATATGAGAGAGACTGTGTAAGTGTGCGTGTGCCACATGTGCACAGGTGCCCACAAAGGCTAGAAGAGGGCATCAGATCCTGTGGGGATGGAGTAGCAGGAAAATATGAGCTGCTTTTCCTGAGTACTGGGAACAACTGCAGTTGTTGGACAATACTCCAACACCAGGACTATTTGTATTCAAGCATTACATTTGCTTTCCTCACCTCTTTCCTCTTCTTTTTCTTACTTTTAACTAACCAGTGTTAAAGACAGAAAATAAAGAACCAAATGGCTGTAGGAAAGAGCATTTGGACAGAAATAACCACTGTAAATACTGTTATTTAGGAAATTCATGGCATGACATGCAGCATGTCAAAAGAGACTCAGGAAAGTCTGATTTCTGTGTCTTTGTGTGTGTGTGTGTGTGTGTGTGTGTGTGTGTGTGTGTGTGTGTGTTTGGGGATGTTTCTGTGACCCAACCACCAAATGGGACTTGTCAGACAATAAACCGAAGCCTTCCTTCTGTTTTTCAATGTTTGGGATTACTTGTTTTCTATTTCTTCTAGAAAGAAAATTACCATTAATGTAATAGTTTAAGCAATATGTATTCTCTTATACATCTAAAGGTCAGAAGCCTGAAGGAGACAAACATCAAAGTGTTTGTGGGATGTCCTTCCTTCCAGAGGAAAAACTCCATTTTCCTGCTTTTGTCAACAATCTTACATCCTTAATTCACGGTCCTCTTTTCTTCAGAGGCGACAGGACCAATCTGTGCCCTTCTATGTCTCTCATTCTGCCCTTGACTCCTCTCTCTTTCTGTCTTTCTCCTTCACCTTTAAGAAACTTCGGATCACACTGGACTTGCTGGGTTAATACAAGGTCAGCCCCCTTATGTCAAAATCCAGAGGCTAATTAATTGCACCTGCAGTCTTCACTCCCACAATTTCTCAAATTCAGGATGAGGATATGGTCATTTTTAGTGAATCATCGTTCTGTGAACTCCAAGTGTGTACAGTTCAGGCTGATACAATGGTGAGATTGAAATGTCCCTTAGACAAATGTCCTCTTTCACTCTTGCATGTATTTTCAATTCAAAGCCTACACCTAAGGCATAGAACTTTAGTTGTACATCTGGTATGAAAATGAGTCTTCCTGTTTGTCACAGGTGCACAGGTCAATTGCAGGTCTATTGCAGGTCTATTGAGCTGTGTGTACAAGACTAGAAGTATACTGACCTGTCTCACAGCCCTATTTTTGCCTCACTCTACATGAGAGCTCCAGTGTCTGTCTTTGATACAAGAATTAACTGTCGATGTGCTGTCGCGCTTGTGCACACCCCAATTCTCTCACTGGTGCACACCCACACACTCCATAAGGTTTCTGAATGAGGCCCGTCTGAAGGAGGGAAAGTTTTCTTTGCTGATTTCTAGGGATTCATTTTTAATTTCCTGTGTTTAAATCCATTCCCAGATGGTTTCCTGAGCTGATCATTTGCTAACCCCAACAACACTTCATTCTGATGAAAAGTGGGTGGGAGCATATTTACATCTAAATCTAAGAACCCTACCTCCCTGCAAGATGCACATTTACCCAGTGTCCCTCACGTTCTACTGATGGTGCATACGCTAGGGATCACATACACTGATTTGTCAGAAAGAGGATGTGAGGTTATTTATGACCCAAAATACTTCATTATTTCCCATCATCAAGAGAAGATGCCGAAAACTGGACAGAATTTTTTTTTTTTTTTGGTTTTTGTGGCCATCAAAACATGTGTTATCTTAAATCCCAGACTTCATGGCATTTTAAAGCTAATAAGAATCATGATTAAAACTTGATAATAAGACTGAAGAATCAGCTTGAATTCCTCCAGCTCAGCCTGGGTCCAAACGAGAAGCAGAAGGAAAGAGAACATGAGCAAGGAAGGCAAGATCAGAGGGAACCTTCATCCGACGAGGGATGGCGATACAGACGGAGACCCACATTGGAGCACCGGACTGACCCAAAGGTCCAAACGAGGAGCAGAGGGAGGAAGAACATGAGGAAGGAGATCGGGACCGCGAGGGGTGCGATCACCCACTGATACAAGGGGACTGATCTAAGGAGAGTTCACCAAGGCCTGTTGTCTTGGACTGAGCAAGCACGTAATCCAGCCAGATTCTCTGATTGAGGTCGGATTCTCTGAATGTGACTGGCCCGGAGTCTTTCTGAAAAGCCATCGACAATGACACTGGGACTTGTTTCCTCTGCATATACTGGATTTTTGGGATCCAGTCTGTTTGGATGCTCACCTTCCTGGACCTGGAGGGAGGGGGGAGGAGCTTGGACTGCCCCCAGGGCGGGAGACCCTGACTGCTATTGGGAATGGAGAGGGAGGAGGGGAGGGAGTGGGGGGAGTGGGAGGGTGTTGGGAGGAGGGGCGGAAATGGAGACTTTTGTATTTTAATAAACTTTGAGAAAAAAAAAAAGAATGAAGAACCATGGCACATGTATCTGAAAATGTCAAAAAGCAGAGAGTGAAGGAGAAGGTTTTGTCCTACCAGTGTGAGGACTGCATTTGGATTTTTGGAACTCATGTAAGAAGCCAGGCAAACATGGAGGCTGCACTTCATATAATCTCAGAATTTAGGAAGCAGAGAAAGAAAATTCCCCAAGTAAAGTAGCCAGATTGACTAAGTGATCCATGAACCCTGGGTTCTATTGAGATAACTTCTGTGAGATACCTCTGTGTTTTATTCAATAAATAAAAATGACTGAGAAATACACCATATATCATTTTTTAATCATAAGCACAGGTGCCAACTCACATATGAGCATGAATATACCTATATATGCCATATAGCTAAGCCATATACATGTGTACAAAAAGTGTCATAATGAAACCTGCTACTTTATATGCTGGCTTAAATATTAAAATAAAAATAATAACAGTAATTAGTAATATAATAGTTCTATATTGACAAGAAATCATTCTATGATATTCTGTTTTATCACCACCAAGCACCATGTTCATAGTCAATGTTCACAATTGTACCTTGTACTAACTGGGTAAACTTAGGAATGATCACCTTGACCAAATTTCGAGATGAAATCCCCCTCCTAGACAATGATAGATTTAATATTTGAGAGATATCTGACTGATTTCAGAACCCCAGTACTAAATTGCTATGCAGTTATCCTTCTGTGCATCTAAAATACATCTCATCAGAAGTGCTCAAACATTCAAGCGTCATCTTGGAGACATTATTTGCTGATTTTAAAAGAAAATAGAATGTGTACCAGAAGAGCCTTGAGAAAGCCAGAGTTTGAGTGTGAGTATTCACATGCATGTGTCTGAAGGCCATTATTCCAACACACTGGACTTCTTTTGGGACTAGGGGCCATAGAGCATTCAACAGACCTGGTATTTGACATTTTCTTTACCATTTTATAATGTAGTCAAAATCATTCACAATTTCTCTACCTAATTTCTCCCTTTCACAAATTTAGAATTAACTGCTGAAAGTCAAAGCTACTAAAGATCATGGAACATCCCAACAAGGTCAGTAAGAGTTGCCTCAGCAGCTGTTCTTCTTGATTGAGCATGAATTCAACCTTCATGATTTAACTTGCTTATGACATGTGTGTGAGCCTCAAGATTCATTTTTCTTTTGCTCATGGAAATTTTTTTTGGAGAATCTCATGATCTTTCTTCAAATTCTAGTAGAAGTCTTTATAACCTTGTTTGAGCATTGCTTTAGAAATGCAGCACCATATATGTATGTTTATATATGCAAATGTATGCGTATATAAATGAATTTCATTTTGAGATAAAAATCACATCTATTACACATTTAAAGATCTTGTATTGTAAAAGATAATGTGTTACATTGATAGAATCACTCTACCTTTAATAGAATACCCACTTAAAAAGTGACTAATGACAGCTAAATCCACTAAAACATTATTCTCCCAAGAATTAATGCCAATGCAACAAGTATTCACCACCAGCCTATGTTCACTGAACACCAGCCTTGCTCTGGGCAGGCTAGATACACAAATTTAAAAAGGAAAAAAAAAAAGATCAATACCTAAGCTTCACGTTTCAGGACACAGCAATGCCATCAGGAAGCCCCAGTTAAAGGCCTTAGTGTAAGCTCAGCTTTCTCATAGTATGGGCTTGCGTAAATAAATGTTGAGATAATTTAAAAAATGGGGAATAGTAAAAGGTCTCTGAGAATGCAATATCCAAAAATCAATTCAAACTCAAGAGTGTGGTAGGCACAAGGCTTTGTGACAGTGAATCCTGCGTTGCATTGTGCAACTTAACTGAAACCTTGAATTTTTTTGAGGTTGGATATTTATTTAGTAGGTTTTGGAGGGGAAAGGGGAGAAGGGGAGAGGAGCAGAGAGAGAGAAACCAAGAGAGAGAAACAAAGAGGGAGAAGGGGAGAAGTAGGGAGATGGGAGAGACAGAAGCTACTTCTTTGAGAAGGAGGCAGAAAAACGAAATTTTGAATTTGAGCATTTGAACATACAGCATATTCACCTTGCACTGTTCATGACATCATTACCCAGGGCCAACAATGGCTGCTTGAATCACATTGACTCAGATTTGGGACTACTGTGTGGTACACTGCAGTGATTTTAATGTATGAAGTCTTCAGCTCTTATAGAAACATAACTGGTTTAATTATGGAAAACAAAGACTTTTTTATACTTCTCTACTCTCATTCCTCAGCATGCAAGCATCAGATTAATATATCTTTAGATTGTGCTTTGTTAGAATATTTAGTTTAAAATTTTTCGGTTTGAAAATCTAACACCCTTTCATGATAAAAGTCTTAGAGAGGTCAGGAATACAAGGGATATTCCTAAACATGGTAAAAGCAATTTACAGCAAGTTGATTGCCAACATCAAATTAAATGGGGAAAAACTCAAAGGAATTCCACTAAAATCAGGAACAAGATAAGGTTGTCCATTCTCTCCATGCCTATTAAAAGTAGTCTTTGAAATTATAGCTAAAACAATAAAGTGACTAAAAGAAATCAAGGTGATTACAAATGAGAAAGGAAGAAGACAAAGTATGATTATTCACAGATGATATTATAGTATACATAAGAGAACCCCAACACACACAGTGTGATCAACTATCTCACAACAGGAGAGTTATCCAGAAAGGATTCAGACTAGCTAGCCTGGAGTATGCAGCATGGAACACAACAAGACATAAGGGGAAAACAAAGTTGGCATTATGCCCTCTGCTTGAACACCGTGGCACAAGTTCACCTACATTCATCACCTCTCTCTCTCTCTCTCTCTCTCTCTCTCTCTCTCTCTCTCTCACACACACACACACACACACACACACACACACACGCACACAGCAGATAGAGACAGAGAAAGAAGAACAGAGACACAAGACAGAAAAGTGACAGAGAGACAGAGAGATGAGGAAGAGAAAAAAGTAAAACTAAAATAATTAAAGCAATATAAATGTGTTGTTATACATGGGTTTGGGGAACAGAAAACTAGAATTACAGTTTACTGGATAGCTCGGGTTCAGTTAGAACCAGTCTACTAGTGAGGTCTGTCTTTGACCTTGTAGTGAAGAAATTGATTAAAAAAATTTGAAGACACCCAAAGGTTAACTGAAGCCTTATGATTTGTTTCTAGGTGGTTCAGGCACCTTGACAAGTTAATACAGATTCTCGACAGGAGGTCCTGATGCTCAACACACATTCCTTTTTGTGGATCTGCTTCAACATCTCAAGAACAGAAAGTGTGATTCATGAAAATGTAAAGCAAAAGCTTTAAAGCATTCATGATGTAACCTGGAAGGCATCAGTTCTTCAGGGCCCGGGTTCCCTGTACTCTGTGAAAGCAGAGTGGACAGAGGAACAAATACCAGGAAATGGAGTCTCTGGGAGCCCTCTTCTAAGTGAACTGCCTGTTAAAAGATCCTTAGGGGGATAGGTGTTGGTGTTTAAATACGGAATGTGCTTCTTAAAAACATTTGTCGATGTGTGACTAGCAAAGAGCATACATAATGCTGAACCATCTGTGACAGTTACTCCGGGTAACCTCCTGATACAATTAAATAAAAAAATATAGAGGCAGACTGAAAAAGGGTGCCACCAGCATCCACCAACCTGTTTTTGAGTGTGCTTCTATGTGTGTGTATTCATGTGCATGTGTGCATATGAAGGCTAGAGGTCACCCTTAATTGTCATTCTTCAATCACTGCATACCTTTAATTATGAGACAAAATCTCTCACTGGCCTTCAATTTGTCAATTTGCCTAGGATATCTGGTCACTGACTCTCAGTGACCCCCGTCTCTGACTCCCTAGTGCTAAAATTGTAAGTATATGCCACCAGATTTGACTTTTTCAAGTAAGTTCTAGGAATGGACCTCAGATTTTCATGCTTGAATAGTAAGTGCTATACTGACTGAGCTATCTCACTGAACTATCCCCACCCCAGGTCCTGCTTTCCTGTCTTTAAATGCAGTATCTCTCTAAGATGATGACAGACATCATTATAGTAAATACACAGACCAGAGCGAATGTCGTTTATTATAACTATCTGCATATAATTGATTGTCATAAGTTTTCGTATGAGTGGCAGCATAGTTAAGCATGCTTATCCCAACATAAGCACAAGCTGATAAGCAATGCCTTGTGTTATGGTTTCATTGCATAATAGCACTTCTTCACCTCCATTATAATATCATGAAAAGTACCATTGCATGTGTGTTCTGTCCTTGACCAAAAATTTGTTGTGTTTTTAATAATACATGGAAAACAACCGGAAGGACAGCTCCCCTTGGTTGTTCAGGCTTTGCTGAGTTTTCTTTATAGTGATGAAAGATTATATCTTGATTTTATCTATAAAAGTATGCCCTCACACGTGGAACTAAAATAGCCTTACTCATTCATTTGTCCACTTAACAAATCTGCTGCCCCCAAACACTGTAACTATGGCAACCCATCCACATAAAATGTAAACTATTGGCATATGGTCAGATAATGACCGGTCTAAATAGCAGCTTGCCGTTTGTGTGAGAGTGCCCTACTTCTCTGCACTTGTATAATGATACAGTCTGCGGGCTTTCCAAGTAAATCTGGGACACCTTCAACTCATTCTGACAACTTTGGTCCTTTCAACATCACTTGCTAGGCTTTCAAACTTCCTACATACAGGGTGAAATGCATCATGCCCTCAGCCTGGGAGTGCTGAAGGCATGGTGCCACCGAACTGGCAGGTGCCCTGCTGTGAAGCTACTCTGAGCACGACTAAGATGAACCAAAGTCAAAGCAGCAAATGTGAGGAGAACGAATCTGTGACAGAGGGCTAAAACATAAGGGGAGCCCAGGAAATGAAATGTAAACGATTTTGAAAAGCAACTTTTTGTTGAATCAAATTAATTAGTTAAAATAAATGTAAACCTCATTCCTCTTGACTGTACAAAATTCCACACTGCTCGGGAGACTACCTCCTTTAATTTGAAGAAACCAATCCAGATGCTCCCCCAAGGCCAGCACCTGTTCAGTTCCGTATCCCCAGCAAGGACTGTCACAGGGTTGAAGTGCTCGTTCCAAAGACAGAACATTAAACTTCAGCTGGAATGCTGGGGGAGGCTGGCATCCTGAGTCAATACCCAGCACTAACTTCAATTGATGCCTTCCACACACAATCAAAATTGTATTTTTTTTCCTAATAGTAAAGCTATTGCCTCCTCTGCTTTCTTTTATGGGCTCCCTGCAGAGTGTGCGTGATGGTCAGATATAGGAAATTGGGTGTGGGTTCTCTTTCAACCGTGACAATAAATCTAACGCTAAAGTTGGGCTTAGCAAAGGTGACTGCTAATGTTCCTTCTGATATGATTGATTTATTTTGCCTTGAGGTACAAACTAATTCCCAGTAAGATCTGGAGATAACTTCAATTTAAATAATGCTATAGATAAAATGTCTAAAAGTGAAGCACAAATTGTCTGAAGTTTTGCAGGGCTATTTATTGTTGGGTTACCAGTTATGTTAATTATACGGACACAACTCCTTTCAGTTAATCATGTATGGATAAATTGATGTTTCTTATTATTTGCCATTCAATGATCAAAATATGTAGAATATCACTTTTATTGCTTACCAATGAAGGGAAACATCAGCATGCAATAAAACTGAAACAATTTTTGCATATAATATGTGTGACATATGTACATGTATCTATACATGTGATTGTATCTCTGTGGGGGCACATGTGTATTTGTGCGTGTGCATGTGTGTGGTGTGTGCATGTGTGCCCTCAAAGTTGATGCTGAGTGTCTTACTTAATTATTCTCTACTTTGTTTACTGAGGCAGGGTCTTTCACTAAGCCAGAAGTCAACCATTTTGGCCAGTTAGGCTAATCACCTTACTGAGGCAACCTGTGTCTTTGCCTCCCATGCAGGGGGATTACAGTCAGTCTACTGTGCCTACCAGGCTTTTATATAGACTCTTGGAATCTCAACTCCATTCCTCATACTTTACCAATACTGAGCCATCTTCTCAGCCCCCTGAAGCAATTTTAAGATCAAAATCCTTCTTACCATGTTTGGCAAGAAGAACTAGAACTTAGCAACAGCAGACCAGTTTGACCATTCTATCCTGGACTGCGGCTTGACTGTAGCTTCAGTTTCTCTCATCACAAAAAGAAGTAGGCGTTCTAATCACTGTAGTTTCCAAAGGTTAAATTAGTTACTATCTACGTATGTGGAACTGTGCTGGTTAGTGTTAAATAAAGTGACAGCTATGGTTTCTTCTTCTGGGTGATCCTGGCAACAGAATTTTCTAGGTTATTTTGTTGTTGTTGTTTACTTGGTTTTTATTTTGTTTCATTTTTCATTTGGATTTCAAAGAAGTTGCAATGGCTTCTCATGTGTCAAAAGAGGTTTACCAGAGCTGAAGAGATGATTCAGCAGTTAAGAGCATTGACTGCTCTTTCAGAAAACCTGGGTTCAATTCTCAGCACCCACATGGCAGCTCACAACTGTCTGTAACTCCAGTTTCTGGGGATCGGACACCCTCACACTGACATACATGCAGCCAGAACATCAATGCACATAAAAATAAATACATCTTTTAAAAAGAGGTTTACTTAAAATGATGGATAAAGTTGACACGAGAACGGTCTTGTTGGGAAGTGTGTGTCCAAACTTCATCATATAGTAAGACTTACAACTGGCTTTGAATTGATGACAACTTAGACAATTACCTTAACTTTTCTTCCACAATTCGCAGACCATTTACTTTCATCTCAAGAGGAAAGCCGAACACTAAAATAAGCCCATCTTCAAAACTGTTGGTTATCTAGAAAAAGTAGGAAGGACCTAACACAGGATTTTAGGAATAAAGAGATGTGATACTTATAATAAATTCTCCAATTTATACACACATACATACACACAACCTTATAGCATTTTAGAATTACAGTTTAGTAAGTGTTGCCCATTGACAGATGTTATGTGTGTGTGTGTGTTTGTAAGTCTTAAGAATCAGTGTCAAAAATACGTTCAAAGGAGATCAAATAGACTACCAAATCATAGAGTAATGTGTCTTCTGAATTACTTAGATATCACAATTAGCAAAGAACATTAATGTTCATGGGAGAAGAACAACATCTATGTCTGTGTCCTCAGACCCAGACACAACTGTGGAAAGAAACACTCATGTTCACAAACAAGATAAAGATCACTTGGAATGATGTTACAAGAGTACCCATAGGCTGAATTAATTCTCTTTCCTTCAACTAGAAAAGCAGCCCTGATTCTTTCAAAAGGTTATGTAATAATAACCTTCTTCCTAGATTTCTTTCCTTGGTCTCCAAATTAGTCTTGTACTTATACATAAAATTTTCTAATTCAAAACAATTATTATTGCTGAAGGAAGAAATGATTTGGGGGATACAGGCAGACAGTGAAAAGTTCACATAAACTAAATTCCCCCCCCCCTCTCTTTAAGCTGGTATAACAACTTAAATCTCTGGGTGACAGAGACAAATTTTATAACCTGAGAGTTAGAAGCAGAGCAAAGAATAACATTACTATTTTGGTCTTGCTTCAAGTAACAACATTCTTAAGTCTTATCTTTCATTTTATTATTTTTTTATAATGTACGAATTTTCACAGTTCTCTACATAGTAACATAGACTCTGATTTTAAGAAAGCCTGTCACGGCTTGGATTCCTGCTTCTGTCTGTCCCTTCATGCCTGCCTTCAGACATTTTTCCCCTCTAATCCTTACTGGAAAATGAAGTCTTTTTCTTAGCTATTGCTCATGTTGGGGACTCTAGGCTACATTTGCTTGTTCCGTGCAGGATGTGGTGCTTAACACATAATAAGCACAAACAATGTTTTTAGCTATTTTACTATGTCCCTCAGTCTGTTCTGACTCCAATTACAAAATACCGTGGGTCCTTTTAAGCAGCAGAAACTTATTGCTCACAAATCTAAAGGCCGAGAAGGCCGAGATCCAGGTGTCAACCAATTTAGTGTCTGCTGAGGAACCATTTCTCATCGATGGCATTTTCCATGGGTACACATTTCAGTGGATGGGACAAACAATCCTGAGCTCTCTTTGTAAAAGTGCCAACTCTATTTGCAGGCATTCATGACCTCATTACCTCCCCAAAGCCACACTTCTTAATACTAACATTAAAGATGATATTTCAGTGTGTTTTGTGGGGATATAAATACCCAGATAACACTCTTAGTCTCAGCAGATGGAAATTTGCTTGTTTTGATTTTTTTGCAGGCAGTCAGGTTGGGGTTGATAAGGATGTGAGTTGAGAAGGATTCTGGTCTTGTCATCAACATCTTTATGAACTGTCCCTTCCAGATACTCAAAAAAAAAAAAACAGTAAATGAGGTCTATGGCTTTCCAGAGCACCTTCCCTAGTATGTGTGAGGGAGAGAAAGAGGTAGTAGAGGTACAAATATAATGTTAAGACAATGATGCGGAGCAGAGGAATAAACTTGTTCGCATTACTTCTGGAAGGTCCAACTGTATATTCTGTGGGTCCAGCACAAAATTGGAACATCCCTTGCTTATATTTTAAGTTGGTAACTATTGAACATTAAATCAAATGGGCCCTATCAGGGTTTAAAACCTGTGCCCTTGCATAGGGCAGACATCCTGGATTCTGGCCCTGACTACACAGCCAAATCAGTGTCATGAAAAACATCAGGGAACTCCAGTGAGATAACAAGGGATTTTAGTTCAGACATAGAGGTTGGAAATAACTTTGAAAAACTGGTCAGAACTTTCCAGATAAATAATACAATTTATACCAAGTGTATATGGAATTAAAATATATCTGTGAGTGCAAACACATATTTTTCATTCCATGAATATATATGTACACCTACACACATGAGTGAGATTTCTTGAGGAAGAATGATTCGATTACCTGGAGGGATAACAACAATGAATATTACTCTATCCGAATTACTTATTAAACAAGAGACAATCTAAAATAGCACCAAGATCGGAACAATTTAGTAAGATATGTGCTGGAGGAAGACTGACAACTGATCTGTACGAAGACGCCAGACAGCAAAGACTCTCAGAAAGAACACAGTGCATTTGCCCGAGAAACGGCAACAGGCTTTGGCTGTTCCTCTGCAGTCTGTTTGCTTCTCCTCCTCCTCTCCATAAAGCTGGCCTCTGTTTCCGTTTTGAGGACATCTTCAATTATACAACGTGGGCCAAAGGAAAAAAAAAAACATAATGAAATTTCAACTATATTGCTCCTTTTCTCTCTAGACAGCTTTTCAAGAACGTCTCCGTTCCAGTTACAGAAAGAGACCTTGAAGGCACCAAATGTGCATTACAAATCTCTCACCTTTCCTTGGCTTCTCAAATAGAATTGTACTACAGAAAAGCCATGCTGTTTTGCATCCCAGGCAGTGCTTTGAAGCCAGGGCGGAGGAAGCACTTAGGCTTCTCATCCCGGGATGGAAGAGCGAGCCTGTACATGTCCCACGTGTCTGTCTCTCATCCTGACAAACTGTCGTCCACGCTGGGAAACTAAACCTTTCTCCTTCCTCTTCTGTCTTTCTTATAATAACTCAGCCTTGAGAAGTGCATTTTCAGCCCTCCTGACGTGCCGCTGTCATGAGGCGGGAGATGCTTTTGTTCCCGAATTTAGCATGTCGTCAGGAAAGTTACAAAATTCGGGAATTCAGGATGACAAGGATAGAAAAAGCCATTCCCTTTGAGTTAAACATGT
Source organism: Myodes glareolus (assembly GCF_982192425.1). Taxonomy (NCBI): domain Eukaryota; kingdom Metazoa; phylum Chordata; class Mammalia; order Rodentia; family Cricetidae; genus Myodes; species Myodes glareolus. The sequence continues at coordinate 29,553,703 of NC_142048.1, read as the reverse complement.
ACACAGGGAACAGAACCTCAGTACCTTTAGGGTGGCATTTTGTCCATGTTGCAGATTCTGACAAAGCAGGGGAAGGGTGAATGTGTCTTTATGTCAACAAGAAGGAAGGAAGGATTGTTTAAAAGTTTAAAATTCTTATTACACCCTGAGGTAAAAATCCATATTTCCCTTTTTCTTTTTACTCTTCCACTAAACTATTAATGTTTCTGATAAACCTGCCCAAGCTTCAAATTTCTCTCCTTGGTGAGAACAGATGTTAGCACAGATTCTGCCTGCATGAAAGCACCTTCCGGAGCACTCTGCATGACCGAATCTAGGCCTCAGAAGCCTCTATATGGACAAGTCAGGAAGACCCACATTCCTGCTCAAAGAGGTGTCTACAACATGCCTATGATCGCGGCGCTTGCATCCTTAGATGTCTGTGTGTCACAGGTGAGAACTACCCTAATATTTTCCCCAGGATCCGGTAGAGATTAAATCAGCAATTAGCATTCCTCTGAGCATTATGAGCATGAATCAGCAGCTGTCAGGTGGAGGTCAGTCGGAGAGACAGGAAACGTGTCCAGAGCCTCAGAGAACACGTGTGTTTCCAAAGAAGAGCCTGGGCAGGTTCTATGAGAGTTTCCTCTGTGGAAGACTCGCCAGATTTTAACATTCTTTTCTGGTTTTGTTTTAATTTTGCACACTCATGTGTTACATTTATGTTGTATTATAATCACACACATAACAACAATCTGTCTCTCACATTTGGATGAGACTACTTTTTCCCACTGAGACTCAAAGGGTAAGAAGAAAAATGAAACGCAGCCCTTGGGGAATTTCAGGCACCTGGATTATGAGAAAGAACCTACAGCAAAATGCTGTCAGCCAGCATAAAGCATAATGTAGGGGGGAGTGTATGTGCGTGGGCAGGTGTGCAGTGGGTAGCCAGAAAGCAAAACCTGCTTCCGGGGTCTCAGGCTACAGGAGTGAACACAGAGTTGAGGGAGCTGGAAGCACTTGCTGTCTTCCTGGGAAAGTCCATGGACCAATGATGGGAGGGTTGTTTTGGGCACTCCGCACACAATGGCTCAGAAACCACCTGCAAGAAGGTATCAGGGCTAAGGAAAGGGTCAAGGGGCACAACATTAATAGACAAGAATGCTGTAACCAACTGTTTGAAGATGTTCAAAGCCTTTCCATTGAATCACTTCCTGTAGTGTTTCTAATCAATAAATGACGGGAATTAAGGTATTTATCGATAGTTTAGTAGCACTAAACTGCACATGTGTCTCCCAGTCTATACTTTAACATGTAAAATTTGCCCCATGTCACTGAAATAGAAACATAAAATGTTAATTGACTCCCCAGCTTAGACAATTTACTAGCTTAGCATTGCGGCTCATGATGTGGGATTCCCCTCTGTATGCCGTGAATACCATTGGTTAATAAAGAATGTCTAAGGCCTGCACAGGGCAGAATATAGGTAGGCATGAAAAACTAAGCTGAATGCCGAGAGAAGGAAGACGGACTAAGAAGAAGCCATGTAGACCCGCCGAAGACAGACATCGGAACTTTATCGATAAGCAACAGCCTCGTGGTGATACACAGATTAATAGAAATGGGTTAAATTAAAATGTAAGAGTTAGTCAATAAAAAGCTAGAGCTAATGGGCCAGCAGGGATTTACTTAATACAGTTTCTGTGTGGTTATTCTGGGAGTCTGGGTGGCCAGGAAACAAACAAGTGGCCTCTTACTACAGGCTCATACACACAACCCCAGTGCTTAGAAGGTATAGGAATTGCAAGTCTGGGGTTTTCTGGTCTATACAGTGAAATCTTGTCTAAAACAAAACAAAACAAACAACTAAAAAGAAAAAAGAAAGAGTTATGCTGTTTCCATTTATCTCTCAAGTAAATATATTAATAACGTACCTGTAATTTTCTCCAAACCCTTTACTTTATTTTGGTATTAATCTTTATTGAGAGTAATATATCCATTTCTGATAAATTTTATTTTGATTTTTTTTGATAAACACAATAATGGGAAGTTTCTCTCTTCAAAGTTTTGTTAAAAATAATAACACATTTGGGATTAGCTGTCCTTTCCTTTTTATCTTTAGTCTTTGTAGCATCCTAATATTGACTAATCATGAAGAAGAGGAGAAGGAAGAAAGAAGGGAGGAAGGGAGGGAGGGAGGAAAGAAGGAAGGGAGAGAGGGAGGAAGGGAGGAAGACAAACATGAAACTGTTTTTTTAATCTAATAATTGGCAACAAGACATAAAATAGCTCAATCTGGAGTCCTTAATACATGAGGAACTAAGCAAAATTTATAAAACACTAGTCTTGAGTTATTTCTGCTCCAGAACCAATTCAATACGACAGTCACATTTTTACTACAGACTGTGTAAATCTAAATGTAAAAGAGTCAGTTTTCCTAAGATCAGCCTTATGATGTGCTGGTGTCTGCCTGGGTACCCATTCCCAAGCATGGAGTTATCCATATCCACATTTGAAACCTGTTTTCTTTGAGGACCCTCCTCACCTCTGTGCTTTCACCCTCTCGCTGTGAAGGGTCACAACCCTTAGGCATGCGTGTTTTTCTTATGATTTGATTCCCGCCGAGTGCCAAGACTCTGTCAAGCCCACTGTCTCATAAATCTCCTGGAGAATGGGGGACAGCTGCAATACTGGCCCAGTCGGAAAAGCCATTGACTGCCGTCTCGGTGGCAGGTTTCAGCTACCAAATGCTCCTAAGGTTTGACGGTTTGCTCTGACACAGTCCTTTCTAGACCCATGAAACTCAGCAGCTATAACGCCCTAGGTCTATTTACTCCCTAGTCTAGAAAGAATGCAATGATATACTGGATACATCATCGTCAATCCCAAGACAAAACCTTCAACAAAATGTCCCTGACTCAGTCTGTGTCTGCTGTGACTCTAGAAACCAGATAATTTAAACATCTACAATTTACCATGATGACATAACTCTTTTATCAGACATATTTTATACATGGGGCAGATTGGTATGACGATGAGCAAGAGTCATGAGCTATAGGGTCAAAACTAATGATAAAGTCAGAAAATTTTCTCATAGCAAATATATGAGAACTTGTGTTACATCTTGAGAAAAAGAAATTAATGATTAATAAATTTTAAATATGCAAAAGAACAAACGGAAAGTATCCTTTTGTCCTGGCTCTATTATTTAGTAACATCATGACAGAGAACAAATGCCTAAGCCACTGACTTGCAGTTTTTTATGTTAAACAAGAATGTCAAGAAGTCCCCCAGCAACATTACATAATAATTTTGAAAAATGACATGTAAAATTTATGATAAATATTAAAGTATTGGGATACTATTGAAGGGTCAGGACATTAGGATTCCTAGCAATCACTCTGTTTTTTTTCCACAGTTAAATATTGCGTCATTGACAGCTGAAAACTTTAAGAATAATTTAAAAAAAAAAAAAACTAGGGCTCTCACCAGGCGTCCTCGTTAGAGTGACATCGTCTTTAAACCCTGCGTGGCAATCCCTGACGCACCGCCGTGATGTCCAGGGAAGACAGGGCGACCTGGAAGTCCAACTACTTCCTTAAGATCATCCAACTTTTGGATGATTATCCAAAATGCTTCATTGTGGGAGCAGACAATGTGGGCTCCAAGCAGATGCAGCAGATTCGCCTGTCCCTGCGAGGGAAGGCTGTGGTGCTGATGGGCAAGAACACCATGATGCGGAAGGCCATCCGGGGGCACCTGAAGAACAACCCAGCTCTGGAGAAACTGCTGCCTCATATCCGGGGGAATGTGGGCTTTGTGTTCACCAAGGAGGACCTCAATGAGATTCGGGACATGCTGCTGGCCAATAAGGTGCCCGCTGCTGCCCGTGCTGGTGCCATCGCCCCATGCGAGGTCACTGTGCCAGCCCAGAACACTGGTCTGGGGCCCGAGAAGACCTCTTTCTTCCAGGCTTTAGGCATCACCACTAAAGTCTTCAGGGGCACCATTGAAATTCTGAGTGATGTGCAGCTGATAAAAACTGGAGACAAAGTGGGAGCCAGTGAAGCCACGCTGCTGAACATGCTGAACATCTCCCCTTTCTCCTTTGGGCTGATCATCCAGCAGGTGTTGGACAATGGCAGCATTCACAACCCTGAAGTGCTTGACATCACAGAGCAGGCTCTGCACTCTCGCTTCCTAGAGGGTATCCAGAATGTTGCCAGTGTTTGTCTGCAGATCGGCTACCCGACTGTTGCCTCAGTGCCACACTCTGTCATCAATGGGTACAAGCGGGTTCTGGCTCTGTCTGTGGAGACTGAGTACACCTTCCCACTTGCTGAAAAGGTCAAGGCCTTCTTGGCCGATCCATCTGCATTTGTGGCTGCTGTGCCTGTGGCTGCTGCCTCCACTACTGCTCCTACTGCCACTGCTGCTGCTACTGCAGCCCCAGCGAATGCTGAAGCCAAGAAAGAGTCGGAGGAATCAGATGACGATATGGGATTTGGTCTCTTTGACTAACCCTCTCAAAGCAACCAATTCAGACAACTTAATCCAAGAAACAAGGAAATAAAAGCTTACTTCTGTTTAAAAAAAAAAAAAAACTAGGGATGGGCAAAACCACACTCACGGCAAGGTGTTTATACGAGCACCATCTCTTGCCATTTTAGAGAACTTCTTTTCTAGTGACATATTTGGTTTGCTTATGGTTATGGTTTTGGTTTGCTTTGGTTTTCTTCATTGTTGTTTTGTTTGAATAACCTTTCTTTGTACAACAGACCTTAACATAATGCTTTATGGTCAGGGAAGGAGCGCTCTCAGATACTATTAACAACATTGCAGTAAAGTCAAACCTTGCATTAAGATCAGATTTGATCTGATCCTCAAGGTCAAGTTCTTGAGCCTCTTGTACTTTCGCGCTGCTGTCTGGAAAACTGAGATGCCAATGAAGCCACGTAAGCAGCTACTGGGAGACTGAAGGGAGTGTGTTTCCTGAAAGGAAGCAAACCCTTACCTCCATGAGCATCAAACTCAGACCCAGAGCCAGCCGGGGGAAAGAGCCTCTAGAAAAAGGAAGGGGGCCCCACCTGGTGGCTCAGTTTCTCTCTCAACCATTCCTTCTTTGTAGTGGGGTTTCTAGTGAATTACAAACTCCAGGAGCTTAGATTGGTTTATCATAAAAGGAGCAGGTGGGGCTTGCGACACAACAGGTAGAAGTGTAGCTGTCTGTTTGGCCAAGCTGTTGGAGAACATCCTCAGAGCGTCTCTCTCTGTGGTCTTTGGAGGAAGTGAGGATTCATGTCAAAGGTGCTTTTAAACTGTCAAGTGTGGCTCCTGTGGGGAGAGTCCCTAATAACTGCTTGCAACAGGCTCACAAAGAGTGGCTGACATTTTGGAGCACTTACAGTGTTCCAGCGTGCCCTTGTGTGGTTCAGGCTTGCCCAGTACCAACCCCTCTTCCCAGGAAGCACATTTGTCTGTGCTAAAGCAGAAGGGCAACTCTGGCCCTTGTCCTCATCCACAAATGGTTCTTGAGGGCCAGTGCTTGGACAGTTGTGACATTAAGATGAGATCCTGGCTGTATTCTGTGCTCAGAAGATTAGGACAAAATTTTATCCTTGTGTTATCCTAGGATAACCCCAACCAAAGCCTGACTAGAGATCAACTCAGAAGAAGAAAATCTCCTTAGTTTGATGCAAATTCTTTGTGGAACTCCTTCTAGAGATTTCCAGCAGCTTCTGCAGGCTCCTGGCTGCTTGCCATGTCCTCTGACTGGCATTTTTCCATACCCAGATGCCAACTGAGCCAAGTCATGAGATTCTACAAAGGGTGGTAGCCAATCCTGGGGGTCTCTTGTCTACCAGTAGCTGAAGGGCCTTATCACAACGTGTCCAGGCCTGCCAGAGTCCTCCAGCTTTTGATGGCACACAACCAACCCTGCGGAATGCCCCAGAATGCAAATGTCTCACTAGGACCAATAGTGGTATTCTCTGCAACCACCACACCCCTTGCGGGTCTGGCACTTGGTTTCGCTTGGGCACTGCCTGCAGTTGGCTTGAAACCCACGCAAAAGTGGGAACAATGGTCTCTGCAGTCAAGTTCTGCTTAGGAGCTTAGAGTGAAGGAGGTGACAGTCACAAGACAATCACAGCACAAAGGGTTTGGAACTTGATGAGATTTGTGGTCCTTAACAGGCCATATCACAGAACTACAGATGTGGGGCAAGGGTGTTCCAGGTCTCCTTCCAGAATTCTGTAGCTGAGTGGCCAGGAGTTGACTGCCCAAGGGTCGATCATCAGGGGATTCTGTTGTGTGTCTTCTCCCATGGTCAGGGACTGGGAGGGCAGCCAGTGGGGGACCAGCATCATCAACCCGTTATCTTCCTGTGCCCCATACTGCTGAAGGTGAGGGTGCCGATTAGGCTAGAGGACAGAACCTAGGTGCTGCAGTCAGTCCTCCAGCAGGAAGTTCCCAGGGAAGTGTGAGGCTTCGGTTTTCGGTCTTGCTGCCTCACTTCGCCACCACTGAGCAGGTCAAGTCGCAGCAGCACCTGAGGAGGAAGTTGACTATGCTAGGTACTGGGCCAGGCGGAAGGAGGATCCCAGTATAACTTGCTTATTTTTTGATGACACACATGGACCCTTGCTAATTCTTCTTTTCATCTAACACAAGATATATAAAGCCAAAAATACACAAAATCGAGTAAAGTCAAAACACAGGCTGGTGTATCTTAAATTATGACATTCCTAATTGGAAACCATATTCCAATAAAACTAAGAAAAATAATTCAAAGGGGGGAATAGTAATAAGGTAAAATACACAAATTAATTGAATGCACGCATGCCTTGGTCAGTCAGGTGTGTTTTTAAAAGTTGCTTGTTGTTCCCAAAACTTTTATTATGGAATATAACCCCAGGGCAGACAATTGGTATAGTTGGTGTTCAAGATCTGAAATTCAGAAAATATGTATCATGAGGTTTCCTGTGCTCCTGTGACCTTGCTCAAGCAGTGTACTGAAGTTGGTTGCCTCAGGGCTGACAACGAAGCCTTGGACAGAAAGCATTTACTGCCGAGTAAAACAAGGGGTGGACCCAAAGACAACGAATGCTGAAGCTGAGCATTCAGAAGGCAGGCAAAATACAGCCCCCTTCTCACTCTGCTCCAGAGAGACCATTCATAGTACCCTGCAAAGAACTCTGTGTGTATGTGTGTGTGTGCGCACGCGCGTGTGTGCGTGTGCATGTGTGTGTGTGTGTGTGTGTGTGTGTGTGTGTGTGTGTGTGTGTGTTGGGGGTATCTGTGCATGTGGAGACATTTGTAAAGGTACACAACGAATTCTATCAAGATGTTAACGAGGGTTCTTCTTCCATCACTTTCTACCTTAATCTTAGAGACAAGAATCTCTCACTGAACCTCGAGCTCACTAGTTGAGCTAGACTGGCTGGCCAGGAATATTTAGGGGTCTTTCTCTGTCTCTACTTCCACAGTGCTAGGATACAGGGTCTCATCACCATGACCAGCTTCTTACGTGGGTGCTGAGAATATTAACTTTGGTCCTGCTTACATAGCCAATTCTTCGCTGACAGACACAACAGAAATCAGGAGCTGAGATCAGACTGGGCACCAAAGCATTCCCTCTCTTAGAGAAACTTTTCTATTGTGCAATATCTATTTCCCCACTTATACTGATAAGTTGCCAAAGTCAGAGGAGACAGACTCTGTAAATTACTTTTCTCTTGGCTATAACAAGATAAATGGGAACAACTACGGAGGGAAGAAGTTTGTGTTGGTTCATGGTTTCAATAAGGGAAAGAAAAGGGAAGGCATGGCAGAGGGGGTGTGAGTGGACTAGATATATTGAATCTTCGGTCAGGAACTAGACAGTAATGAGTGCTAAATTTCTCTCTCCCTTTTAAAGAACTTTGTGCGTGTGTGTTTGTGTGTGTTTGTGTGTGTGTGTGTGTGTGTGTGTGTGTGTGTGTGTGTGTGTGATGTATGTATGTGTGCATGTGTGAGTAAAGGTACAACTCTAAGTTCTATATCAGGTGTCTTCCTCCATCACTCTCTGCTTTCATTTTAGAGACAGAGCTCACCTGTCTAGATGCACTGGCCAGAAATTGGTAGGGGTCTTTCTCTGCCTCTATTTCCACAGTGCTGGGATAGGGCGCTCAACCTTGTGGCCAACTTTTTACATGAGTGCTTTGTAGCCTGTGGCCTCAGTTCAAAGGTAGGTGTTCCCTCTTCAGCTAACATCTTCCGAAGTGCATTCACAGGTACACTGAAGGGGTGCAGTTCCTGGGTGACTCTAAAGTCAGTCAAATTGTTGAGAAACTAAAAACATAGAGCAAAACTTTATTTCTTTCCCACTATTATAGACTGTTGTCATTTGTTGCATAAGAATTCATGAAACCATCACACTTATGTGTAAGAAAAATTAAAACAGAATGCCAGCTAACACATGCGTTAAAATAATGGTCATCATGTGCATAGATTGAATATAACTAAAGAGATATATTTATATATAAATAAAGAAATATATTTCGCACAACTTTAGTGTTCAAACTGGCCTTTCGGAATCAACTTATTTCCCTAGCACAACACTGGGAATGACATATCCCATTATAGCTAGAACTCAACTTTCTATTTCTGTGAGCATTAAAATATTACGCAGAAAGAAGAGGAGGAAAAGGAAAGAAAGGCAGGGAGGATGGAGAGAAGAAGAAAAAGGGAAAGCCAATTTTTGAACCAAATAAAACTCTGAGGGGGGGAGGGAAAGAGTAGAAAAGGACAAGGTAAGAAAAGGAAAGTTCCAGACGCAATCAGTCTCCCCCACTAAGAACTCTCACTTTTGAAGAATTAGACATGCCAACAAATATGTAAACATCTAGAACTAGCAATAAATGAAAACCTCTCAGATTATCCAAACACTCAGGCCCCTGTGACTACTCTAAGTACACACCAGCAAAAGCTCTGTATACAGAAAGGATGTTCCCCTTGCTAGTTATATTATCTTCTCTGTTTCTGAAGACCCAGGCTACAGAATTGTCTTTAAGAAGTTTAGCAGGTACAAGGATGACCTTGTTATTTTACCTAGACCTGGAACAAAGTATGATACTGAAATGATACTCTAAAATAAGTAAGATTTTCCCAGCATGGCAGGACTACACTCTGCAGAATCCCACATGCTGGGTGTATCCATGAGGCATGATAACTGCACTTAAGTTTGTGCACGAGGCATTTGGGGAAACTGGGAGACAGAGCAGGACCATGGGGGTGTGCTTTGAAAACCTACCACTGCATCACATCTACCCACACATGCCTGAGCTTCTGGAAAGCCTATGCATTATGCATATCTTCCAAAGCGCCTAATTCACTGTTGAGGAACATCTTGGCATCTAGAAGTAATTTCCTCTGATCAACAGAGAACAATAATCACAGCCAAGATACTATATCATTTGAGGCTAGACTCCACAATCTCAGAGTCATTTCTTGACAATTTATCATCTTTCTGGAACTTGATAGAAGATAAGTATAAAAACAAACGTTTTTTTTTTCTTCCAACATTCTAAATACCTCATTTGGATAAAGAAAGATATTTTAATATCCCTGCGTTGGCATAGATAGTCTTGTCTTAAATCACTTTTTTGTCTCTATGCCTCATCATCTGATTGGCACAGAGTCCAAATTGTCACATCATGTCATAAATACATCAGTTACAGGCAAGCTTCTGCGCATACACATGAATTATATATATTTAGTATTCACTCTATTCTAACTTATTTAAAGCTTGAATTTTTTTAAGTTTGGAGATCTCTCATTCAGAAAGAAAAAAAAAGTATGACTTTTAGTGAGTACTGTTCCATTTTTTCCAGGATGAATATGGATAATGTCAGGTGAATTTTCCAAAGGTACAAAACTGTTTGATTTATAAATAAATTCAACAGAATTTCACAAAATCAACTGAAGTTCAGAGAGCCAAAGTTTATGTTACTGCTATTCAGCAAAGACATTAAAACTTTTCATCATATATTAAGTGCCCTCATATTTATGAGACAACAAACGTTAGAAATTGCTAAATTTTAGAGAACAATATCCAAGAAATTATTTGGCATTCAGAATTGAAATAAAATATACATTACTTATAACAGCTACCTGTAAACTTGCCAAGCTATACAAAAAATCACAAAATGTGATTAATTATCTAGAAAAAAGCATGCTCAAATACTAGAAGCAAAATAGAGGTGGATATCTTTTCAACAAAGACAAAGATGACGTTGAAGTGTTTGTGCTATGTATTCATATTGTTATGTGAAAAATTAATGGCCTTTATCCTTTATCCTTCAGACAGACCAACAGACACACACACACACACACACACACACACATTTTAAAGGAATCCAAAGGTCCATAAAATTTCTCTAAGTTAAAATAAACAATATGTCTTCTTTCCCTCTACTTTCATTTACAAGAATAAATCCAGTAGTTTCATTGATCACACTTTCAGCATAAGAAACAGTTGGTTTATTGAACACTTTGTGTAATGGAGCCATCGTTAACTGTACCTGCGGAGGATAAATAGATTACCAGACCCTGTTGTTGTCTATATTTGAGAAAACTGTGCTTTTCAAAACCATCATTATTCATGGTAAGTTTAGTCATTAAAAATATTGTTGTGGCAGAGTAATCTTGTGTTAGGAAGAAAGAAAGAAAAGGCATGCTCTTTCTTCAAAAAGACCCTGGCCTGACTGAGATAATGTCTCTGAGTTTCTAGGAAAGGAAGTTTAGCTTTGTTCCTGATGATTGTTCCTAGCATACAATAATAGCTCTATCTAAGAGCTGCTGTTAGATGCAATAAAATGGCCAACTCTTGTTCCCTCCAGAGGACAAATCATTAATTCTCATACTTCAAATGACATAAAAGGCTTTCAAGTAATTTTCTATGTTTTGTAAGTGAAGATAGTCTTAGACAAAGGCGTAATCCTCAGTAGAGACTTGGTTCTACTGGGTCATGTTTGTGTGTCCATTGTTGGGGGGGGGGGTAGGAGGAGAAGAGTTTCATCACTAAGCCAGTCACATGCAACAGAAAACAGACAATTCAATAGACAAAATATTAACGAATTGCTCATGGTTTATACATTTACATTACAAGTACATTAATAAATATGGAACTACAACCAAATATGAGTTTGCGGTAGAATAACTGATAAGGGAGAAACTGAAAACTAAGAGAGTGATTTTGATGCAGGGTTGAGACCCAGACCACTCAGCATGATCAAAGGTGAACTGAGAGACTGCTTGGAGGGAAACAGTTCCTACGGAGCAGCCACAAATGCATTCTACAGGAACTTTTAATGGGAAAAAAAAACACAGAAAAACTACAACCCGATTGGTAGTTGCAGGGGGAGTAAATCAAGCAAGCAGCTTAACCGAAGCCAAAACCACACAAATAGCTGGGGCACTTGGATTCTGAATTTCTAGGACAAGGTTAGGTACTTTCACATGGAGCAGAAGCGGGGGTGGGTATCAGTTTTCAAGTTAAACCAAAATGGCTCCAGCTGAGACAAAATAGAGGAACTTTGGCCAGTCACAGTTTCAAACAAACAAACAGCCAGTTTATTTAGAATTCTACAAAATTCGTGAGTCTGGCCATAGCATAGCTATTCTCTAAAGAATTTGCCCTGAAGAGCACAGATGATGAAAAATATGAATGTCATTTAATTATTGTTGTGGCTTGTATATTACATGATCCTCCAGATTTTCTCCTACAGCAGTAACTGGTCAAGGGATCAATTCATTGATGCTATCATAAATTGACAATATTATTAGACATTAAAATCAGGAGGTTGTTTTTAATTGTTGGACTTGGGTCACTGGGGTTGTGTTTAAATGTAAATCTTGTGGCTATCCTCTCTGTATGTTGTTCTGATACGTAACTGCCACGAAGTGGGTTTCCTTTGCCCATACCTTTTTACTATGATTTTTCTGCATTACTATAAGCTTTAGTTAGGACTTTTTGGAGGTTATTTATTGGGTTGGTTTACACAATAGAGTATGGATATCTCTGTGGCTTTCCATCAATAGAAAGTCCCAAATTAGGTAGCTGTTCAGTCTATGAGCTGTTCAGTCTACAAGAAGCCTGGATGATTCCTGGGGAGTTGTTTTTTAGCCAATGTTGGATGCCCTAAGAAACTGTTTCATAGATAGGCATGGGGACGCAGCAGTGGCAACCACAGGGCAGATGAAACTGCCAGTAAGAATAAAAGCAAGCAAAGAAAGGCAGGCTGCCACTGGAAGGCGGCACACACATTTGGGTGGGTATTTCCATATTAAATATTCTTACTAGGAATATTCTAAACAGGCATGCCCACTGGCCTTACATCCAGATGCAGTAACATCTATGAATAATCGTCATAGAATAGGAGTCAGCCATGAGCCAAAATGAATCTTTCTTCCCTCACATAGACATTGATCTTAGAAATTGTATTACAGAGACAAGAGACTAACTAAAACAAATATTGCCTTTCTTTTTCCAAAGTCCAAGTTATTTGGAAAAGGATATTTGAAGATTGCTTAGACAATGGCCAACTGAGAGGCTGCATCTACTTCCCCAAACAGTGAATGCTACTCCCGGATGATTGTAAGAAATAAAAGCATTTGATTAGATGCTCTCATATCCTTGTGATCAAAATACCTCATGAAAACAGCTTACTAGAACAAAAAATCATTTTGGCTCACCATTTCTAAGAAATGCTATGATACCAAGGTAAGCCATGGTGGAATAGCTTCACTTTTGAGAATATGAGCATTTATCAGCAGGCATTTGATTCACTGAAGACCAGGAACTAGACAGCCAGAGCCAGGACCCAACCTTCAAAAGTCGGCTCCAGTGACCTGTTTTCACCAGACTATTTCTGATACCTAATGACTTCACAGCCTCTCAAAACATAGACACCCACTGGTAAATGTGCATTCAAAACATGTGTCTATAGACAACATTGCAAGTCCAAGCCATAACCAGACGTTCATATAGAAAGAGACAAAATGGAACAAAGATGAATGCTTGCTGGCTTCCTCAACAGCCAGCTCCCTGAAGTCTGAAGTCTATGAGACTCACTTACTTAATAAAGTAAACTCAATCAGTCTTGTATTGAATCTCAGCCAAGCAGCTTTGCATTCCATCTATCAGACTAGAAGGGTAAGAATCATACTTCATCGCTTGAGGAACTGTTCAGTGTCGGAAAAGTTAACTCTTTTTTTTTTAACCTTGTACATAAACTATTCTGCTCAAAAAGATTGACGTGTTCCCACCACAGCCTCTCACATACCTTCTCCACACAACAAAAAGGGAAGTCAGGGTAGTCCAGAAAAGGAGACCCAATCACTTGAGGATGATTTCCAATAAAGAAATTCCATGGGAATTGCAGTTGTAACCCATTACTCTAGAAACAAAGTTCTACTGAAGAAAACCAATTCCAATATTATTTCTTATTGCTTCCTATTGGACTACTTATTCTCAAAAAGAAGATCCATGCTTACTCATAGCTGTATGTCTACTAGTAAATACTTCATCAATGAATCAAGCAGTCAGAGTTGATAAACAATTAATTTTCTCACCAAGGACCATGACAGGGATAGGCATTTGAAGAAAGTTTCACTACTAAACTGGTTAAGTATAATAATTTTTCATTCTGACTTCTAAACTGAAATATAATGGCATGAAATATTTGCATATTTTACTAATTATACATATGTGGCTGTTATTCAGCTCAATATCACAAAGTAATATGAAAAAATGCAAAGGAGGAGCATCCATCAAGTAGAACGCCAAGGGATTCTGGATATTAATACAATTTTTTTGACTGTTCAAGCCAAAGAATGTATCCAAATAATTAAGCGAATAATTTTAAGAGAAGCCGTCATGACATTCACATTAAACACAGATGGGACAGATATTTATTATGCTCTTCAATGAAATGTAGAATACAGTGTTCTAGGCATTGCCCCAGACATGAAGTATTTAGTAATAAATAAAACATGATTCTTATTTTTATACAGATCCCATTATAACCAGGTATACAAGCATAAGAAGGAACAGTAAGCAAAGTCATTATAAAAGGAAAAATAAGTTTTGATCATTCCTGTGCATTTCAGTGGAAAAAGATTTTGTCAATGCTGAAGAATGGCTAGAGGACTTCTCCTATGGGAACTCTGTGTAGGAATGTGGACATTGTAGGGAAAAAACGGTGCTATCGTATTAATGTTGGTACGGTGCTATCGTATTAATGTTGGTAGTCATTCAGCAGTCGTGCATCATATTTAAAGTAGGATATTTGAGACGTGCAGCATCATGAATGCTTCATTTATGTCAAAAGAATGAAGAGAGGCCCTGTCTCAACATCCTCACTGAAAAGAGGAGAAAATCTCAACAGAATATGAGTTGCTCCACAGACAGACTTTGGGTATTGGGAGTCCCAGGACTTGGGCGTATTCTTGAGACCTAAATATCAAGGAACTCAAAAATAGGAGTGAACCATTTAGACTTGTAAAGATGCAGTGATACATGGAGAAAACAAAAAGCATGAAACTGGCATGATGCAAAAGAGGATATTTCAAGAAGGGAGTTAATGCCAAAGATGTTTGGCAATGGATGTGAAGACTAAGTGACCAATACGAAATGCTTCGGTATCTTTGATGCATTTGGTGACACACATAGTTTCAGTGGTATCATCAAGATGGAAGTCAAAGAAAAGGATTTCATAAATAAAAGACCTCTAGTAAATAGTAATGGTGAATGGGGTAGAAGCCATAAGAAGTTATGTTCAATATGTTCATGGTATGCGTCTCCTAATCCATGAATTATCAGAGTGAGCTTGTGAGAATCATTTGGAAGACAGGGGCAAGTAGGGGCATGAAAAAGGAGAATCAGTTGTTTATTAAAAGTCATAAATAGAGGAGAAGAGTGAGATTCATCATTCCCTAGAGGGATTGCCTTTATTCAGGGATCCTCACCTACTATCACAGAAGGAAGGTGAAGCACGAGGGGACAGAAATATGTAGATAAATTTGATGTCCTTGGCTAAGTGACTGGTGAGGTCATCAGCTGACTGCAATCTATGAAGTTACAATTTAAGTCATCACAGATACTTAAACCATCTGAAATGCTTGAGAAGAAAAGGCATAAAGACGTTTCAAGAAGCAACAAACACTTTAGAGGCAAAGGTTTTACCGTTGTAGTTGCTCAGACTGAGTTCTGGCGAGTTTCAAGCATCATTCAGGCAAACAGCATTCTGTTATTCTCCATACTCTTCATCCCTACATACCCAAGTTTATACAATTGTGTGTGTGTATCACATAAAAATCAATATTGAGGGGTTAGAGAGATGGTTCAGTGGTTACATGTCCATACTGTACTTGCAGAGGATGCAAGTTCAGTTCCCAGTACCCACATTGGGAAGTTCACAAATACCTGGAACTCCAGTTCTAGGGGTTTCAATGCCCTCTTAAGGCCCCTGAAGGAACCAGCACTAATGCATACACCACTACTATGCTCACACATGGAGACATAATTAAAAATAAAAGAATAAACCCAGGCAGAGGTGTCACACACCTTTAATCCCAGCTCTCGGGAGGCAGAGGGCGGTGGATCTCTGTGTGTTTGATGCCAGCCTGATCTACAAGCACTAGATCTAGGACAGGCTCCAAAGCTACAGAGAAACCCTGTCTTTAAAAAGCAAGAACAAAAAAAAATTAGTAATTTAATTTTTATTGTAAAACAGTTGCAATATAAAAACATTCTGCAGTGATATTTGCCGGACTCAAAAATCTACTCCTCTCAGTAAACATCTGTGTATTTAGAATAGCCAGTGGGCAGCTGCATATTTTACACTTTTTGAATCAATTATATTTATATGGACTATCCACCAAAATAATAAAGAATATTGACTACTAAGAGCAAAGGAGTTAAGAATGTCTCATATAAGACTTGGTGTGTCAATGCTCTGCTTCTTTGCCTGAAAATATATCTCTGTTGAAATGGAATCTACATCTCTCTTGTACTCACTCATTTCTTATAGGCCCAGAGCGTTGTTCAGAGATGGTTAGCAAATGATGACTAGAAAGTATTATCAAGGTCAGGAGCAAAAGAAATGCTAAGAACTTTAGAGTTGTATATATAGTTCTCTATATATAGTTCCTTATGATACTTCTGTGAAATTTATCCTTTAAGAAATTTTATTTTTGAAGCCTGAGATAAAATCACTTGAATATAATGCAGTGGACCACAATTACAAATCAACACATAGTAATATTGGTACAAACAAACCACCAGTTATTCAAATGCCTACTGTGAGCTTTGGAAGCACATCCTTGAGACTGATTTCTATGACTGTCATTGCTCTCTACATGAATCATTGTGGTTTAGCTAGACTATATACAATAATATGTGCACAGGTGAAGAGAAGTGGGTGAATTTTCCAAAGCACATAATTTAATCAAAAGGAGGATTTATTTGTGAGGAATAACAGGTATTTCATAAACTTCAGCTCAGGCTTCAGTTTGACTGCTCATTACATTATTGGGTGTAAATTCTGTAATTTACTTTGCTTTCTAAAGGAAGAACTAATTTGTGTACGAATGGCATTTTCCCAGTGGCCTATGATTTGGGATTCCCCTCTGTATGCTGTGAATACCTTTGGTTAATAAAGGAACTGGCTTGGCCTGATAGGGTAGAACAGAGATAGACAGGGAAAACTAAACTGAATGCTGGAAGAAGGAAAGTAGAGTCAGAGAGAAACTATGAAGCTGCCACCATAGGCAGACATGCTGGAACCTTGCTGGTAGGCCATGAGCCTCATGGTAATATATAAAGTAGTGGAAATGGGTTCAATTAAGAAGTAAAAGTTAGCCAACAAGAATTAAGAGCAAATAGGCAAGCAGTGATTTAATTAATACAGTATCTGTGTGATTATTTAAAGAGTCTGGGTGACCGTGGAAACAAACAAGTGGACTCCTACTATAAATTGGCACTCCAACATGGTCAGCTATATCCACTTAAAACCTGAGAGGGCTTGGAAAGGAATTCTAGACAGTAAAAAACAAAGTTTAGCTGTATTTTTTTTTTGAATGGGCTTTGCTTGCTGGCAGCATATTGCGGCTTCTTTAAGAGAGGTCTTACTGATTCAGCAATATCAGAAAAAAAAGCCATGCCACTTAAATTGGTGGCATCCTGGGCCTTGCTTTCAGGACAAACTCTGATGAGGTCTGGCTAGGAAGCATTTAAATGGGTTTTGTGAACAGAGTGCTGCAACTTGTTTAATGTCAACATAGACCCTCTGTGTGCCTGAAAATGGGGCATTGTACATGGTTCTCAGAAGCAGCAAACATGCCTCCACCATGTTCAACTACATGGAGCAAGCAGGCAGGACTGTGGAGTTGGTCTTAGCCATGCCTACTTCGCATTAAAAAAAGATCTCCTGGTCAAAAGATAATTAGAGATACACAATAGAGACAAATTCAGACATAAAAGACCCATAAATGGGTCACAGTGTCTTTTAAAAATGTATATAAGCTTGAGAGAGAGAAGATAAAGAGTATAGAGAGTCATAAAAGGAAGTAAGGAGTAAAGATAATAAAATAAATACTAAAAAGTAATAGAGTAAAAAAATAAAAATAAGCCACATAAAAAATGGAAAAGGCACACAGTCTGTATTATGAATATTATTGTGTTTTCTTTGAACTTGTTGTGCTAAGTACAGAGAGATATTTTATTATATGGGCTACTAAGCTAAACCAGTATAGATATTTTAAAGATTTCTTGACTTTAAAATATGGGTCTAAATATATATTGCATTGGAAAAGAGGTTCTTCTTTTGTTTCCACAGAGATGAGAACCTGTGGAATCCTTCTAGACTAGAGTAGTTTGATGGATCAAGACCCCCTGAAAGGTTACCTTGAAGACCCCCAAAAAGAAAATACTTTACCCAACAAAAAGTAGGAAGCAGTTTGGAGAGAACTACGCCCATATTCTCAAACATTGTCTATAAATGTTTGTTTACATTTAAAGGGGCATATGCTCTAAAGATTTGCGTTGATATGTATCTTGATTTAGTGATACAAATTTAAGGTCAATTTTGTTGTATTTCTTCTCTTGATTAAGGTATTGTGTTTGTGCAGCTCATTTAAAAATGTAATGCATAATTAAGAAATATAGATTAATACATAATCATCTATTATAGTCAAGCTTATAGTCAGTTAGATTTTCTAGATATACAGAAATTAATACAGATATTAATATTAATTTTATTATATATTATATAGTATATAATATACAGATATTTATATATATTAATGTATAGTTAAGAAATATAGATTAATAGATAATCATCTATTATAGTCAAGCTTATAGTCAGTTAGATTTTCTAGATATACAGAGATGTATTTCAGATGAATAGACATTCTTCATACTTTTCAAAGGCTATAGAATATGGCATTTAAAATGTTTAAGAACTGAAGACTTTTATGACAGTGAGACACATCTGCTCCTGGCAGCACCAATCTACTTCAAGAGGATCAAAGAGGCTCCTTATGGAGTTTGCTAGCTATTTGGGCAAGAAACTGCTCTTGCCTAGATGGCTTGATGAACTGGACATGCAGGACCCACAAAGAAATGACTGCTGAACTTGACTAAAGGAGAGACAATCCTTTAGGGTCCCTGCTTCATGAAGGAGTCTGACAGATATTCTGCAGGACACAAAAGAAAGTGACTGACAAACTGCCAATATAGGTAAAACTGTCTTTGAAATTTGCTGCTTTATTGTAGGTCCAAAATTCTATATGGTATGGCAGCCAGGCTCAAAAGCCATAGGCCACACCTGAAGTGGTCATGTAACCTTCCAGACATGCTGTGGCTGACCTAACAAAAGATCAGGATGTTGTTTTGCTCCTTTCTTTGTAATTTGGAGGATATCTGAGTAGAGGTGCTAATTGAAGCCTATGTGACTGAGCTAGAATACTGACCAGGAAGATGATTTGTAAGCATCAGGTAGATGTGGTTGTGACTAAAAGCCATTCACCTGGTTACCTAGGAAACAGAATGCTAATGTATTTTCCCCTCAGTTTATGTTTTGGTATTAAAGACAGTATGGAGAATAAACAAAGGAATTTTCTTCAGAATGTGAGCTCAGAATTTCATGAGGGATCACTGAGAATCTCCCTCCCAATGAAGCCATGTGAGTTGTTTCTTTGTTCCCGTGCCTCCACGCCAGTCCAGAGAGAGATAGTTTATGTTATGGTCTAGTCCAGAAAAATAATTTATCGTCTGGGCTAGCACCGAACCCTCACACTTTATGGAAAAGTCTGCAGTTACTGTGGACCAATAGATTGAAGGTGGATGCCCCAATGTTACAGAAAAACTTTGTGTGATTGTTCAGGCAGTGAGATGTCACTGTCAATTCTAAAGTTCTGGAAGTAACTTACAATGCACTTCCTGTTTTCTTAGATAATATTCTATCATTCTGGAGTCTTTGATGGAGTTGAAAATTTATAGTTATAGTTTTCCTTAGCTATGATAAGAGATAAAGTAGATATAAATATTGTAACTGTAGTTCTTGCTAGATACCTGTTTTGTTATATGAAATTTTACTATGTTAAAGTTAAAACCTTCCTTTTTATTTAAACAGAAAAGGGGATTCCCCTCTGTATGCTGTTAATAAAGAAACTGGATTTGCCTGATAGGGCAGAACAGAGCTAGGCAGGAAAAACTAAACTGAATGCTGGGAGAAGGGAAGTAGAGTCAGAAAGAAGTCAGGGAGCTGCTGCCAGAGACAGACACGCTAGAACCACAAGACTCATGGTAAAATATAAAATAATGGAAATGAATTAAATTAAGATGTTAAAGCTAGCCAATAAGAAGTTAGAGCTAATAGGCCAAGCAGTGATTTAATTAATACAGTTTCTGTATGGTTATTTTGGGAGTCTGGACAATGGGGAAACAAACAAGTAACCTCCGACTACAAGTCTGTAAGAAAACCAGAGATCGAGAATTAGGAGCCTGTCTTTAATGTCCAAAACCATTATTTCAATAGAATTTTCATATGATTTATCTAATGCACATATTTTAAGCTTTGTTTTCTTCTAAATTATCATTTTCTCATTGATTAAAACATTCTGACTCTATTTAGAGGAGTAGGCTTTAAAACATATTGAACTTTAGAAAATAAACATTTGTTATTAGTGAAAGACTAACACTTAAGAAGATTTTCAATTGTTATTGTTATTATACATGTTTGATATTGTCAAAAACTTTCTTATATATTAACTACTTGAAGAAAGAGCAGGGTTTGTTGTTTTATTAATACCCTACTTTTGTACCAACTTGGTAAACATAAATAAGAGCCACACTGAATGACAACTCTGCTCCTTTCTTATTGTGCAATTATTTTTTTCAGTATTTAGCTTCTCTATTATAGTCCCTTTATTTGGAAAGTGAGATACTATTGGTAGTATCCCAAAGTACTACTGTCAACAAGCTCATATGTACTAGGGTCCCAAACCCACATGGCTATGGTAAGCTATGGTAAACATTTAACAAGTATCATGATCATTAAGTCCTTCTGTATCCTCACGCCTAGTTCATCACGATCCTGGCACAGAGGCAGGGTCCTGAAAGGATGTGGAAATGTCTTCCTGGAGATCTAAATCGTATGGTGGGAGTGGAGTTTGCTCAGCATAGACGTGAGGCATGGCTCACTTTCAATCTTACTTGGAAGCCATAGAGGATAAATTCAGCTGGAAGACACCTTTCCCTTCAATACATGGCAGTTCTCTGTCTGTGTGTTTGAACAGACTGTTTCTAATGGCCTTTCAGTTCTAAGGTTTATCATTCTTTTGTAACTGTAAATCTCCAAGTAATAAAAAAATCAAGAGAATGACTAAAAAGGTAATTTCCTTCTCAATTTTCAGTAAAGTCGTACTTCTAAAGTCTACTGTCATGAGATAGCTTCATTTTAATCCTCTTTTATACGATTAACATTTTTTTTAAAAAAAATCAGTAGAATTAGATGATGCCATCCCTGGTTTGAGGGATAAAGGGTATTCAGGGAAAGGAAAAAAGAGTATTTTTCTATAAGCTATATGAGGAAGACCTGAAATTAAATAAGATCACATATTCTAGGTTTTATGTCACTTCAATGAGCAGGTTTAACATTCATAAAATAGGTAATATCATAACTTTGTTTTTTTTTCAGGAAACATAATCCTGGTATGAGATGATAGATAGATAGATAGATAGATAGATAGATAGATAGATAGATAGATAGATAGATAGATGGATGGATGGATGGGTGGGTGGGTGGGTGGGTGGGTGGGTGGGTGGGTGGGTGGGTGGGTGGGTGGGTGGGTGGGTGGGTGGATGGATGGATGGATGGATGGATGGATGGATGGATGGATGGATGGATAGATAGATAGATAGATAGATAGATAGATAGATAGATAGATCCCTAAAGGTCCCAAGATACCAAGAACACGTTCTGGATTACAAACTCCTAACATAGGTTATGTCATATAAACTGCAAAATACATTCAAATCAGCCAGTAGTGAGACAAAATTGATTTCACATTAGACTCCATGAGGGCTCAAAGGATAACGATAACCATGACCACTGCGGGAGTCCCTTACATGTGGTGGTTACAGCCTCTGCTACTGTGATTCATCATCATGCCGAGAGCCATTGAAACGGCTGAGAACACTTGTCTTCAGATAAGAATGCAGATCTGTTTCTTTACTTTCTCTTTTTAAGCTCAATTGGCACTGAAGGAACAGATGTTTAAAAACAGCTGGTCAGCGCATAGGTTTCAATAAATCTTTTATATAACCTCAGCATTTGTGAAATAGATGCATGCTGTATGTTTGACCATCTATACTACATTTTTACAACTGAAAGAAAACCTTAGCCTTCAATCATTTCTTTTCGGTCATTAAAGAAGGGACAAGAAGAGATCAATTCTCATGTATGAGATAAGAGCATCCTCGAAGCTATACTTCATAATAATATGTTTCCTAGTTGAAATTTGCTGAGATTAGATCGTCAGTAGCCTACTCACACACAAAAATAACTTGACTGTGAGTGGCAGTGAAGATATTCATTAGCTTAAATGGGGTAATCACAATGTATGCTTAACAAAATATAACACTGTACACCTTAAATATATAACTTTCCGATCATACCTCAATAAAGGTAGAAAGGATTATACAGCATAGACTCTTTTAAACAATCAAGAAGAGTTATGTATAAATATGTGTCTTTTGAATTGACCTTATTTTTAATTTATGAGGATCCCAGTGAAGAAGTGGGTACCATCAATAATTAGTCTTCATGAGCACTACTGTCATGTATGGAAATGAGGGTATCGATCATAGTGAAGCTCATCATTACCATTTTCTAGTTTGGGGTTTGGTGACTGCCTTTTTACTACCAGGAGAAAAAGCTTGGTCTTCGACCTGTGTGTGTCCCTCCTGTAACAGAGGTCGTAAATCACAGGTATCTTACAGAGCATGGTACTTGGCTTGATGACCACTCGGCCCCAGTGGGGTCTACAGATAATTTCTCTTTTGGAAAATCACATCAAACAAAAGAAACAAAATAAAATCATGCTTTCCCATTCTTCAACCAGAATGTATCAAAGGGACATTTTTTTTTTCAGAAGGAAAAAAAAAGAAATCAATAGGCATATGTATTCTGCAGTGCATGAATCACAAGACATTGGATTCCCACAGTTTTCTACCGTCTCCTAATGCTCTGCAAGGGAGATTTATCACTGTCACAGTTGTTAGGCTCCTTTTAAAAAGCCACATCCCAGGATCCTTCAGTAGCACTTTGAGCAATTTATACATCCAGCACAGTGAGCCATCAGCTCACTGGAAGGTGCCAATGGAAGAAGGCTTACTGGATGCTTTTACACCCTAGCGTTTGGCTCTCAGTCTATCTTACCCACCAATGGATAATCCCGACATCCTCTTCCTGTTTCTATTTCACTCTCTCTTCCTCTGTTCCTGACTTAAATCTCAGGGGTTCCTCTTTCTTCTATATTTATTTCACCTTTCATATTTATTTATTTTATAAATATATATAAATAAATATATTATTTATTTCATTTTATTATATATATTTTTATTTTATATGAATATTTATTTTATTATATAAATAAATATATTATTCATATATTTATTTCACCTTTCACCTCACTTCAGAAGACAAGAGAATATAATTTAGAATTAATGAGTGTAACTGGCTCGGTGGTGGCAAATGCCTTTGATCCCAGCACTCAGTAGGCAGAGGCAAGCAGATTTCTGAGTTTGAGGCCAGCCTGGTCTACAGAGTGAGTTCCGGGAGAGCCAGGGCTACCTATAGAACCCCTGCCTGAAAATAAAAAGAAAGAAACAGGAGGGAGAGAGGGAAGGAGGGAGGAAAGGAGGGAGGGAAGGAAGGAGGAAAGGAGGAAGAGAGAAAGTTTGTGTGTGCTGTAATACACAGCATTCTTTCACGGTTCTGTCTTAAGCTCAGGCCACGAGTTCCTGCCTCACTTCCTCAATGGTGAACCACAACCAGAAAGATGGAATAAACTCTTTCATCCCTTAAGATGTTTTGTCATGGTGTCCTCACAGCAACAGAAAGCAAATTAGAACACCCACCTCCCTCTCAACATGTATCTCATCCATATTCATATGTTCTTAAAAAATAACCAACAATGTCCAATTAGTGCTACTCAGCTGCACATGGCTTCAGGGGATCCACTGGAGTTTACCGGTGGTAACAAACACTCCCCCCAAAATTTATTCTGCCTCCCTCAGAAGCCACCAACTACCAATAGCTTCTCAGGTCTCCTCCGAGCCACACTGGTATTTTGGCTGGCTTGATCTTCTGCAGATAGCCACAGCTGCTGTGAGTTATGAGTGTGAAAGCCAATCTTACCTTCTTAGAAATATATGTTATTAAAAGTTTATAGGTTTTCAACATCCCTCTTTTACAAAGCATGATTCCTGACTCCAAAATCATTTCCGCAGTAACTACCATGGCTCTTGACAAACCAAACAAAATTTTCTAACTTAACAACTGCCACATCAATGGCCAATATTAAGAGAAAAAAATTTATATAATCTATACCCACTAAAGCAAACAAAGATGGTGGACAATGAATATAAATATTAATTCATCCCTGCTACTTACAAGTTATAAGCACTTCAATAGGTTTTTAAATTATGTCTTAGTATATTTTTCTTATTTAAACAACTTATGTAAGTATAATCAACTAACTACAATTTCTGTGTCTTTAAAACCCAGGAATATATTTCACAATGAATAAAGTGATGTTAGAGTTATCATCTTTATTATCAGTTCACCAGTGCAGATATTTAACTGAAATGGTCAGGCATTATCTCAATTGATAGGATACTTCAGATAGACACACTGTACAGACAGCTTTATTCTTCAAGTTTTCCTTTTTACTGAAAATGATCATTGATATTGATATAAAGGAAAACATCTGACTTCAAAAGAATCTGCAAACACCACTCCCCAGAGAAAAAGGCGGCCAACCTCAGCACCTATAATCTTTCTAGCCAAAGCAGAG